>NC_090741.1:101055303-101057803 GCF_036898095.1 Palaemon carinicauda | reverse complement strand
ACCGGCCAATTTTGTGGAGAGTCCTGCGTTATTATGGAGTTCCTCCAAAATATGTAAATTTGATAAATTCTGTTCATGAGCATGGTAAGTGCAAAGTTTATGTTAAATGAGTCCTTCCAAATGAATTTCCTGTGAACAGTTGAGTACTCCAAGGGAATGTGTTTTCACCTATGTTATTAATACTCCTCATGGATTTCTAATGCATAGAGCACCTAGGGATGGCGGAAAAGGATTGGACTGGATTGGTAAAAGGAAATTAAAGTATGCTGATGACGCTGAACTTATTAGCAAAATGCCACAGCATTTGAAAAGCTTGTTTACCATTACACTACCACAGTATTTTATAGTTTCCCTCCCCATCCTACCAGTATAAGGGGGGAAACGTTGTACCCCTTTCACTTGCTATGGCCTCGGATTAGTTTGGATTTACGCCTAAAAAAATTGCTGCTAAAAGCCTATGTGACTTTGTATTTAGGCGTAAAAGCTGCCGTAGCCACGCCTCCCATATTTGTAGCATCCATCGTCTTGAATCAGCCAAATACTTTCACCTCTCTCTCTCTCTCTCTCTCTCTCTCTCCTCTCTCTCTCTCTCTCTCCTCTCTCCTCTCCTCTCTCTCTCTCTCTCTCTCTCTCTCTCTCTCTCTCTCTCTCTCTCTCTCTTAATAAGGTGGAATCATCTAAATATTTACGAACTATGATCTCTAATACAGGATCTTTAGAATTTGAGTTTAATGAAAGTTTTAAAAAAGCAAATCAGACAATGGCTAGGTCAAGTCAAATTTCAAAATCAGATTGCCTGAAATTACATATTAAAATCCAGCTATGTATCAGTTTAATTAAATGGGTGTTACTGTAAGGACACAAGTCGTGGTATGACAATGAAACAATCTCCAACAGATTTTGTAAATTTAAGAATAAAGCTCTCAGAAGAACATTGGGAGTTGAATGGCAGGACAGGATCAGAAATGAGACCATAAGAGAGGTTACTCAATTGCCCATATGTGGATAAGATCATGGTGAGGGGTAAATGGAGATGGATTCGTCATGCTCTTCGTACTCCCCAAAAGAGATTAGTTCATCAAACGTTTAACTGGGGTCCACAAGGCACTAGAAGAGTTGAAAACCCAGGCCTACATGGCTAAGGACCATGAAGTGTGAAGTAGATGATAAATGGTGAGGTATTGTTTTAAAGGCTCAAGATAGAGACGGCTGGCGAAAATCTTACTGAGGCCCTTTGCGTCAATATGCGTAAGAGGAGATGATGATGATGATGATGATTACTAGATAAGCAACAACCCTTGTTGGAGAAGGGCTGCAACAGGGAAAATAGCCAAGTGAGGTCAGGAAATGAATAATGAAATTAATCTAATATACGAAGTAATTTCTATTCCGTTCTGTGTATGTCAAACGAAACAAAAATATCGCATGTAACAAAATCAAGAGGATTTCAAAGGTTTGGTCCGATTTCCGGGAAATATATATCCCTTCTTTTTATTTGAATTTCAAAGGATACAGTGACTATTTTCTCTTTCCATTACTGATAAACTATTGGTTTTCACAAAAAACAAATTTTTGTTTTTCTTCTTAATAGAAGCTTCAGGCAACCGTCAGTTATAAAATGAGAGAGAGAGAGAGAGAGAGAGAGAGAGAGAGAGAGAGAGAGAGAGAGAGAGAGAGAGAGAGAGAGAGAGAGAGATAAATAAGCTGAAAGAGAAATCGGTATGACAGACTTACAGACGTGGAAATAATGTATGTAGGACATCGATGATAACGATGTGTTCAAGTAAAACTATGTTGTAAAAATAGAGTAACCGAAAACAAAGGAAAGTCCAGAATTTATTTGGCCTCTTAATCCGAAGCTGTTTTTATGGGAATACCATGAATTTAGTATGGTGGCAGAGAGGAGATATTGGCTAGTGGATTGCAATAAATTTCATGAAGAAGAAGAATGACATGTTTTTTACTGGGAAAAAATCCAGATCTAGAAGATATTGGCAGATAATTCTTCAACACGGGTCTTTAGTGTCACTATCATTTTCATATTCTCTAAAATTAATTAAGTCACCTCTCTTGAATCTAATCTGGATTTGAGATAATAATTTTTTTCAAGTTTTTCTTCCCTATTATTTCTGTTTCAACTTGAATTCAATTTCAGAATCGGTCTCCTAACGGGTTCCCCCCCCCCCCCCTCTCCAGTTAATGGTCCTTTAAAAAGCCATTAACTTCCACTCGCTAGAGTTTCTCTTATAAAAATGATCCAATAAGTTCACCTCGATTTACTTAACAACGAAATATGCTTCAAAATTGCCTAATTTCTCTTACACGTTCGGAAGAAGGCGCAGAAGAAGGGAGAGAAGGAGAGGGAGATAGGCAGAACAGAAGGATAATTTGTGGGTGGCCAGATATGGATTCTGTTACGCTATATTGTAATAAATCAAATATATTTGCTTACAAATTTTATTTATTACTGAACCATCACTTATTCTGTTATTATTTCCGT
>NC_090741.1:101037803-101040303 GCF_036898095.1 Palaemon carinicauda | reverse complement strand
AGAGAGAGAGAGATATTAAATTTTCTTTGTGTTACTTTGTATTTTGATAATTTTGAATATGATTTTTGGCACTTTGTTAGTTTCATTTATGTTACTTTGTATTCTGATTATTCCCAGTCTTTTTTCATATCCTGGGGTTTCCATTTACTTTTCATATCCAGGGAGATTTAGTAATTATTATATCACGCTTCAACTTCTTTGAAAAAAAGACTCTACCTTTTGTGAAGAAACTGACGATGTAAAGACACAATTCTTTTACAACTTTTCTTGTGGTTGATTTGTAAAGGATATTTCTAGTAAATATTCCAGAAAAGACCTAGAAAACCTAGAAAATAAATACGTTAAAAATCACGACGAGCCACGAATGCCATAGTAAAATATTAAAAGGTGTAAGGAAACAGAAAGAACAATATTTCAAGCAAATGCTTGCTTGCATATGTTTTCTTCAACATATCACAGACAAAAAATTCATACAATGCCTTTAGAACAAGGTATAAAGAAGAAGCACGAGGAATTTCTGAAAATAAAATAAAAATCAATGTAATTTATAACAAACTGCTTTTCTAGCAATTCATTCCTTTGGGTGATACTTCAATTTCCTTTTTCAATATTCTGATGTGCGTCAGTTTTCAATATGCTAAGTTGTTATTTGTCCTAAAAGTTAATTATTCATTATCGAATGAAACATTTCTCATTATCAGTATAATCATAATCATATTCTTTCCAATACAAAATACAAGGAAAGTCTGTTGTATCGAATGACCAATTATATTCCAAATAACCCATTCCCAAAAGGAACATACAAACACCGTTTATATTTTTCACTTATCAAAATATAAAAAGACACTTTTGGACAGACTTAGAAGTATTGGTGGATGGTAGGTTTACGTTATGCCAGCCTTACCAAAGGGCAAATAGGATGATAAGGTATTGGCCAACCAGTCGTAATGTGTTCGTGCTGTGCTATTTTTTTTTTTTTCCTTAGAAAATTAACTTGTCGGGAGAACTATAGTTTTCTTTGTATCTGATTATAAAAGAGACGGATAGAAAGATATATTTGAAGAAATTATAGAAGGGAAAGTTAGAAGAATGTATTTATAGAAATTATAAAATGGAAAGATGGAACGATATGTTTGTAGGAATTATAGAAGAGAAAGATAAGAGGATATAATTGTAGAAATTATAAGAGGGATGGATAGAAGGATATATTTGTAGAACTTATGGAATGGAAAAATAGAATCATATATGTGCATGAATCTAAGTGAATAATACTTTCATTACAGCAAACCTTTCACATTCACTAGATTCTAATCTAAATTCTGCCTACAACACAGACCAAAAAAATATGCTAATCAATAAAACCCACAAAAGAAATAACTTATTATTTTGCAGTGATTTCCTTATTATTTTTATACCTGTTTAATCAAACGAAACTAGAAAATACAAACATCATTATCTTCTTAAGAAAGCAAACAAAGAGTATGAGCTTAAAGAATAGCCTTTCCTGCGAAGTACACAGCGCACTGGAAAACACCTGCGGAGGACAATGCTCTTGAAAGGTCAGGAGGTCAAAAACAAAGGGAAACAGAGACTTAACGAGGCTCGAATCTCTACAGTCGAAGAGGAAAGAATTCAAGTGGAAAATAAAAGGGTCGACAGGTTCCATTAGTGTCAGAATTAGTTGGGGTCATTATTTTGGTGTTGGGACTTCATTAATTGTGATGACTCTGTTTAGGTAAGAATGAAAAAGATAGGTTTGATTGGGAGAGTCCCAAATTCTCTCTCTCTCTCTCTCTCTCTCTCTCTCTCTCTCTCTCTCTCTCTCTCTCTCTCTCTCTCTACACACACACACACACACACACACACACACACACACACACATATATATATATATATATTATATATATATATATAATATTATATATATATATATATATATATATATATATATATATATGCATATATATACATGTACACACATATATATAGTATATACATAATATATATATATATATATATATATATATATATATATATATATATATATATATATATATATATATATATATATATATATATATATATATGTATATGTGTGTGTATGTGTGTATATATATAATATATATACATACATATATATATATTCATATATATATATTCATATATATATATATATATATATATATATATATATAATATATATATATGTATATATATGCATCACAACAACAACAAATACAACCGTTTCTAGCTCACTGCAGGACACAGACCCTCAGACATAACCTTATTCATGTGTGGGGATTTTCCATTTCATCACCACGTTGGCTATTACAGATTGGTGATGGTGGGAGACTTCAGCCAGTTTGCTCAAAGTAAACTAACCTAGTACAGGTGACCCTAACCAGCACAGTTTTGCTGATGATAGAGATACAAAAACCCTTTCACCACGATAAGATATCCCCACTCAGAAAGGGATATATATATATATATATATATATAT
>NC_090741.1:101005303-101032803 GCF_036898095.1 Palaemon carinicauda | reverse complement strand
GTACCCTCAAGCAAAATCTAACCCAAGACAGTGGAAGACCGTAGTACAGAGGATATGGCACTACCCAAGACTAGAGAACAGTGGTTTGAATTTTGGAGTATGTAACAATTTTTTATCTCTCTTTAAACAATTTTGAAACAAGTAGAGTAAAAGATATTTTAAATGTATCCAATTATGGGTCTTTATATTCAAGAACACTTCCTTTTTGTGGCAAATACTTGTCGATTATCTCAAATAAATTTCCCAATCCTTTCTTTAGCCCTTTTATTAAAACATGAATACGTAAACTAAATATAAAATGTAATCAATAAGAAGAGCAGTCCGAGGATATATACAAATGCATACGATTTTAAACCAATAAATTTTCTATTAAGAAATTAGAAAGGAGAAATTTTAATGTGGTGGGAAATCCATTGCTTAAGAACAGAAGAACAAAATATTTCATTTCATTCTTTAATTAATATTTGTATTAGTGAAGATTTATTTTGATTATAATTATACTTGACGAATATTTTGTTAATTTTCCCTCAATTTGAAGAAGAATTTCTCCTTATTCCTATCTTATCCATATTTCTATTTAAGTGTTTATAAAAAGGGAACAATATTTTGCCTTTCCATCGGTCGTAAAATAAACAGTGCATTTAAACCTCTTGTTTTAGATGTTTTTTCGTGATGTAATTGAATATAGATTTTATAATCACTGATAAATTATAACACGTTCTTGCACATAAATACATACATACAAACACAAATATATATAACGGATTTTGAGCGAAGCGAAAAATCTATTTTTGGGTGAGGTCGCCATGTCGTCCTGATGGAAGTTCCTAATGTAGCTTCCTAAGGGATATATGTTACTACAGCGATATTCCAAGAGAATTAAACCTTCAGGTCCCAGAATTCTAACTCCTGGACTGAATATCCTTAAATTTTCTCTCAAGGATAACGCATAATATCAGAGGACGTATTCTTGACACGCCACATAGCAATCTGTACCCCTAACAGCGTTTACGCTTCGAGGGGGGCGTGGCAAAATAGAAGGGGAGCCGTAACAAGGTTACCCCCATTCTCGTACTACTATTGATCACCACAACAGCGCCATTCCTAAGATGGCGGACATTCCTTGTACCATTGGGCATGGTGCTACAGATACAGTACCTTAGGGAGGGTTACAGTGTAGATCTTTTCTTTTAGAAAAGAAAGGTTGGTCCATCAGGACGACATGGTGATCTCACCCAAAAATAGATTTTTTCCGTTTTTTGGGCTCAAGCCATGTCGTCCTGACGGAAGCATGCCAGAGCATTAGTCTATCTGTGAATTTTCATCAGTGCCTTAACCTTGGGATGACATTTCTATGATCATTTGGACCAATCGAGACAAATGACGTTACCGTTATCCGTCATTATCACTAATCATACACGATGGTAGTGCTTTCTGCCCCCTACAGGGAAGTCATTCTGGACAGTAGAAAAGGGGTCTCAAGGCTAGTGTATATTGTATGAACAAAACATAAGTAAACACTGTCTGTACAAACCGTCTCGTAGTTTTTGCATATTGCCGAATACTTATCAATGTTTCTTATATCCATTGTTTGTAAGCATACCAATATATGAAGAGTTCATACTCTAGACTTTTAATTATGCAATTGTCAGGCGAATTAGGACGCAATTAAATTCTAATAGACATTTATTTACGATAAATGACTAAGTGAATTAGCAAGTAAAATGAATGTAGCATGATAACGGAATTATACATATAACATGTACAGAGATTATATTTCTTTCTTGAGAAGAAAGAAATGATGAGTGCCACTCTCAGATTGAAAAAAAAAATTATAATATACTTCTCCTCATAATTTCTGTACCGGTTAACTTCTATTGACACTGTGTACTACGTATAATTCCTCACCTGGGATTTTGAACAGGGTTAATGTCACCATGGTAACACTTATTCAAAGGAGGTCACACTAAAAGAGATGAACCCTTCTTCCTTTAATTGACAGTCCCAGTCAATTAGCTGTTCATCGTGGAATCAGAGGGCAGGTTAAATACTCCACCTGACGTCACTACATAATGCTTCATTTCATGAAATTGCTTAACACCGCGTTGTAGAACACTCTGGATGACTCTCATCCAGTATATGAGCGAGGACATTCGAAGTCCCAAGAAATTAACTGTCTACTTCAGTAATTAGGGGGTAGGTTTTAATACACTACCTGCCGCCACTACATAGTGTTTCAGTTCATGAACCTGTTTCGCATAGTTTTTGTTAAACACTCTGGATGATTTCCATCTGGTGTATGAACGAAGACGCTCAAAGTCCATAGACTGAAAGAAGTTCAGTATTGAAGCAATCTTTCTCGGATCATGACCTGCGGGAGTACTGTCCGGATCCACTCTACGAATAAAGTAGGTGAGCTTCGCCCTTAGTTGTTTTAGGGATAAATTTGATCCAGAGGTTTCTCCTTTAAAGAGCTGTACTCCCCTGACGTCTGAAGTTCTATGAAGATAGACCTTTAGACACTACCGGACATAGAGAGACATCTTCCTTCAGAGGGCAGATTCTCCAGGGACCCCACCTTTTAGTGGGTACCTCATTCTTAGCGAGAAAGGTTGGATCAGGGAAGAGATTCAGTTCTCCTGCTTCTGCGAACTGAATGTGGCCCTCATCCCTAGATAGGGCCACTGAGGCTATAGCGAACAGAAAAATAACCTTTTGGGTTAGATCCTTGAGCGAACAATCTTCATTGTTCATGGATGAGGCATAATGTAGGACCTTGTCCAAAGACCAAGAGATGGGCTTTGGTGGTGCTGCAGGCCGAAGCCTTGCACATGCCTTCGGGATCTTATTAAAGATCTCATTCTCCAAGTCCACTTGAAAGGCATATAGAAGAGGTCTAGTCAAGGCTGACTTGCACGTAGTTATCGTGTTGGCTGCCAAACCTTGGTTATGAAGATGGATAAAGAAGGATAGACAGAAGTTCGTTGAAATCTCTTTCGGTCCTTTTGCTTTTACGAAAGCAACCCACTTTTTCCATGATGACTTATATTGTCTTCTAGTTGACTTAGACTTGTATTCTTCTAAGAATTCTATATTCCCTTTTGAGATCCCAAATCTTTTCCGAACCACTAGGGCAAGAAAATCATGCAATGAAGGGTTCTGGTTCTCTGTGATAAATTGCAGGCAATTAATATCTGAACCTTCTGAAATAGTCCTGGGCTCAGAACTAGGGACAGCCTCAGCTTCTGTTCCTTCCTCAAAGAGGACAGATTGCTCTTTGGCTACTTGAAAGCCAAGAGAGCTACTCCTCTCTGGAAGGATCTCAGCATGTTGAGGACCTTCAGCAGGTGATTGGATGGGATGAACTGGAAATCCTAAGTCTGTCCCTTCCATTTCATAGACATGATGTCTGTCATCTTTATTAGAGGATCCTCATATGGGGCTACACCTCGAGGTAGTTCATTGTCGACGCTCGTATTGAAGAGGTCAAACTGCAGTTCGGGGACTTATTCTCATCTGGGAGACAATAGGTCTGCATCCGTGGACCATTCTAGCTCTATCATCTTGAACCTAAGCAGAGCATCCACTGTCACATTGAGGATCAATTATATGTGAACTGCTGACAGGTGCCACCCCTTTAGGGAACGGATGGTTAACTACACCTAGACTGTGTGAGAAGTTCTCTAGCATCATCGATTGCATTGTGTCGTTATTGCTTCGGAGTCCCAGATCAGCCGTAGACAGTCTGATCTGCGTGGAGAGAGTTTCCCCACTCATGACAGGACCAACATGGTCTTGGGACTTTCGGGCTTTGACCTTTGTTAGGGAAGCGATTAAGGAAGGACCGATATCGGTCTTTTTAGATCTCTTCGAGTGTTTGATGCTTATTTTCTCCGGAATCTTAACGCATCTTGCAGCAGTGCTCTTAGCACTGGGTCTGTCTCTATTGCGAACTGGAGAGAGATCAGAGCTCCTCCCTGTTCGCGTTTTGAGAATCTGGCTGATTACCAGAGTCTCTTGACCAACCTTGCAATCTCCTTTTACATTCCCAAAGGAAAGGAGAGTTGGTGTGACAACAGGCTTCAATGGCCTTTTTACCATTGTAACCCTTGAGCCGGAGAGAATTGAGACTTCTTGAAGCTTATCTTGCATCCGCGATGATCCGGGTACCGGATCATTTCCTTGGACGTTCATGGACCAGCCACCTTGGGTGCTGCCCACCCCAGCCTCTCGTCCAGGAACATTGTTGCCTGAACCTTTCCTAGGCTTAGTTATTGCTTGACTGTTTCTGCCAATTTTATGAAGATATTTAAGATTGTGATTAGTCCGACAAGTATCTTTCCTAGGAAATATGTTACCTTGTGTAACTTGAATCCTAGATAGGAGGGGAGGGGGTGATTGACTGGAAGTTGCCAATAGACGACTTTCAGGTCTTGTAAGACTACCAACACCCCTTTTTGCAACAGGGTCCTTATGTTCAGAAGGATTAACATTCTGAACTCGTTGTTTTATTTGGACTTGTTGATTGGCGACAAGTCCGGAATGACTCTGAGTAATCTCAAGTCCTTCTCACGAACGCACAACGGCCTTCCCTGGATTTCGATGAACTATAGTTTCCATACCACCCGTATGCTCTAGAGCTCTCAGGGAAACTCCTCCAGGGGATTTTTGGATTATAGGAGGAGTTTAGGAAATAGTGGTAGAGACATCTCTACCTACCATCACAGTCCTTTCTTGATTAGGCCATGGACCCAAGGATCGAGGGTCCAGCGATCCTAAAGGAACCTCCCTCCTACCAGAAGCATCTATGCTTCAGCTGATCAGTAGGATTATATTTTTGACCACCTGTCTGTGGCAGCACGGTCACTGCAACTGTGGGATGTTGTTGAACAGCCCGAAGTGATTTTCCAGACCTTTCCGTCTTCCTCTTAGGTTGGGGACCCACCACCGTGGAAGACTCTCTTTTTGAAAGGATGCCCCACTTTTGGAGAAGTCCTACTTTCTCCGTGGTGGCGTTCTTAAAAACTTTCCTGACTACTTCGTCTAGAAAGAGGTCTTTACCCCAGATGTTGGAAGATATTAGCTTTCTTGTTTTGTGTTTTGCTGTCGTGGTAGCGAACACAAACTCACTACATGTTCTTCTAGCCTTTATAAAGGCATACAGGTCTTTTACCAAGGTAGCCATATGCATTTTAGGTAAGACCTTGAGCATGTCTTGGGTATCTTGATGATTTCAACAGAACTCTATGTAGTTTTGTAGAGATATCGCGGCTGCAAGCCTCTCCTTTGTCTCTTGTTCGTCATGTAAGAGAAAATCAGATAATTTAGGGAGATTTTTCTTAAATTGTTGACTGGCGACATCCGCCTCAAGTCTTCCTACTGAAAAGGTTAAGTGGGCTTCCTTCCATTTCTTCTCCTGTCTGGGAAAGGCTAGTGGCAGAGGTTCGTACTCCTCGAGTGTAGGACACGATTTACTATCGACCACCGCCTCGGTGACATATTTAAATGCTTTCTCCATAAAGGGGAATGAAATTGAGGCAGGAGCAAGAAAGGAAGGGTTCCTGTTACCTGGTGTGAATATCTTCAACACCGAGTAACCCGCCTTTTTTATGCTACTTGATAGGATAGCCTGTGCTTTATCATGGTCGAGAATCATAACCTCCTTTGATTCCGTTCCTTTTCTTGACCTTGGTTCATACTTCAGTCGAACGAAACAGTTAGGGAAAGCGTTAAAGCTTAGCCAAAACTGGATTTTTTCCAAAGGAACTGCACCCATCTTCTGCAAGATGTAGAGTTTGCCGTTTAAAATCGGCATCAGTTCCGTACACCTCCAGGGATTGGTTTTGGAGCATGTCGGAAGGTCATGATCTGTAGGTCGTTTGTATTACCCCTGAGGAGCGACAAGTGGAGCTTTACAAGGCTCTACATTGCATTTTCCTTCCTGCTTTTCGCCCTGTTTACACAATTTTTCTATTGATTCTATCCCTCTATTAGAGGGATAGAAGGTGGAAATATCGATGTCGCTGGCTCTAGAGCCGGTATAGACGGAGATAATTCTAACCCGACATTCTCCCCTCCTTCCCGTGGGCGCTTTCTGCCCTCCTTCCCAAAGGTTATCTGGCCGTTGGGAGATGTACCTTGTGTTTGGGGTACCACTATTTCCTTATTTGCTGTTAGAAATAGCATCCTACACATCCTGTCATTAGGCAGGTAAGGTCCCGGAGAGATTTTCTGAAAGCCTCTCACCTAGTTGCGTAGCTGGAAACAAGCTGCATCCCTAGTCTCTACTGACTTGGGATTCTTGAAACCCTCGTACAGTAAGGTTCGACATACTTTGCAACCCTGCGGGTTCCAATAATGCAAGGGTCCAGAAATAATATTGCAGGGGGCATGAAACCTGCATGCATTATGTACATAAAAACACTTACTCTTAGTTTTGCAGGAGACTGCAACACATGACATCTGGTGTTCCTCTTGTAAAGAAAGGAAAACAGAATGAGTATACAATTGATTATCTCACTGATAACCAATATATCAAAAGTCGTATTTTAACAGAATAGCTTGGGATAGCAAGCTATAAAGGGATAGTAGGAGACACATACTTGTGTATCCTCCGCAATCAAATGCTGTTGCCTCCCATCAGTATTAAATGTGAGGAGGTTGCCTTATCAAAGGAACTCCAACTAAAAGGGGGTTCTCACTCCTAGGGGTAGAGAAGTGTATAATTCACTGTCCATTTTATTCTAAACACTGTTGGGTAAGGATGACTGATTTCTCAATCGGCTTAATGAAGAAACACTATTCCTTAAATATAAGAGCGGCACCAGCATAAGCTCGCACAAGGGTACCCAAGATATGTTAGAAATAACTACTGTATAATCGTACTGTAGTTTTCTATTTATAGTATGCCTCATATTGCAAATTACTGGCTACTGTATAATTATATATAGTGTGATCCAGCCAATGTGCTGCCTTTGTGGCATCTGACTGCACAGTCGAGCTGGCATGATGCCAACTGGAGTGGGGATAATTAAAGACATATAGTCGTGTATCCCACCCAACGTATTTGGTGTGACCTCCCTTACAATATTAAATTATAGAGTTTCCTGATCATGGAGACTCAAGGATAAGGGCTGTACCCTTTAAGGGTTAGGAGTGTAATCTCCAGTCCTTAAAAATCTTAATATTGCAGGGTAATCTGAAGACTGATTTCTAATCAGAATATTGAAGAAATTAAATTCTTTCAATATGAGATTGGGTTCCACAAATACTTGGGTAGGATACTCAAAATGGGTTTGTTACGTTTCGGCGTAGCCCATTTGGCGTCGCCGTTTCGGCGTAGCCGATTCTCCATCAGAAAACTGGCAGCACTATTCGGCGTAGCCGTTTAGGCGTCCGATTGTTTCGGCGCCTTTGTTTTTGAAAACACCCAATGACTTATTTATTTATGTATGGAAATTTAAAAAAAAAAAAAATCACGGAATCATGTAAATAAAAATCTTTAATTGAGCTAAATGGAAAAAGCACCTTTTAATTTGAACTGTAGGAAATACATCTTGAAATGCATGAATGGCAGCTTGCTTAAAATCAAAAAATATAGAAACTGGTCTCAAATTTGGTTCGATAGTTTTAAGTAACTCAAATAAACGAGAATAAGCTAATCTTTGCTTGTTAGGAGGAAGAGCATAAACTCTAGGAATAACTCCATCATGCTTCTTGGCCGATATAATATATACTTGTTAAAAAAGACTTGGCGCAATGGTAAAAGTTTCGTCGGCAAACCAAATTTCTGAGAATACTAAATGTTAAAGCCAGCTTATTCTTCCAAATATTAAAATTCTATTATTGCCTTCTACTCTGTCTCCCAATAAGAATTTCTCTTCTACGCCCAGTTGGGGAACATATAAAGTATAGGACTCGGGAATAACTAATTGCTCTAAATTGGTTGGGTTGGGTGGCGCTTTGTTTAGTAATTTTCATTTCCTTGTGATAACTTTTCGTATTGCAGGCAGGCCAGGCGCTACGGCTAAAGCTGATTGAGAGGCGCCAGTTAAGCATTCATTTACCACAACGGTTTGTGGCTCCAGAGTTTCAGCACATATTTTCTTAATATTTGTTTTCAATTTTTGTACTTCTAATTTTGCAGCAGATGGTTCATGGGTATGTTGATTCAACTCTCGAATCACGTTTCCATCCTTTACATGCAGTCTTACTTTACACCGATCTTTCTGTTCACATCGCCAGAATTTTAATTCAGAATCACTTTTGCTCGTTGCATCATAAATAAAAAGGTATCCTTCGTGAATCACTTCGTTTCTTCCACGTTTTGTTAAAATATCTCCTTCCATGTCGTGAAATAGGGCTTAGACAACTGAAACAAGTAAATCTTAACAAAAGAAGGAAATAATTTTTTTTTTTAAATTGGTTAAAGTGAGTGAGAACTAATTACACCAAAACATCGAAGTAGTTATTTTATGAAAACAGAAGAAGGAAACGTAAACAAATTCAATATATATATATATATATATATATATATATATATATATATATATATATATATATATATATATATATATATATATATATATATATAACGGATTTTGAGCGAAGCGAAAAATCTATTTTTGGGTGAGATGGCCATGTCGTCCTGATGGAAGTTCCTATAGGGTAGCTTCCTAGGGTATATTACAACTACGGCGATATTCCCAGAGAATTTACCTTAAGGTACCAGAATTCTAACTCCTGGAGCGAGTATCCCTCGTGAAAGGGATATCGCGACATATCAGAGGACGTATTCTAGACACGTCACATGGCAATCTACGACCTGGACAGAGATTTCGTCTCGTAGGAGGTGATTGACGAGATACGAATTCGGGAAAGAAAAAGGGGAGCCGCTCCCAAGGCTTCCCTATCCCCCGATTCGTATGCGTGCCTGGCGCCAATCCTGGCGCCATCTGTATTCCTTGTAGCGTACACGAGGTGCTACAGATACTGTATGTAGGGAGGGGTCGTACAGCCCTTTCTTAGAAAGGCAAGGGTGGGTCCATCAGGACGACATGGCCATCTCACCCAAAAATAGATTTTTCGCTTCGCTCAAAATCCGTTTTTTTGGCTCAATCCATGTCGTCCTGATGGAAGTTTACCAGAGCATTACTGTATCTGTGGATTCTCAGAACGTGCCGTACTCCCCGGAGGTAATTTTTTCCCGGTCGACTAGACCTAGAGACCTAAGATGTTACCGTTATACATCTTTTCAACTAACTATAAACTATGTTAGAGCTTCCTGCCCCCTACAGGGAAGAGTCCTAATAGACTCTGGAAAGTCTCGAAGAGTACATATATCTATGTATGAATACCAGGCAAGCTAATATAGTGGTCTCGCCCTATATAAAGTAAAGCATAGTTTGTATAGAACCACTGCGTCAATATATATTGACCAGTAATCCGCACAATACTTGTATTGGACAAAGGTTTATATCCGCATAGGAAGAAACTAATAAAACCGCCCTCGTCCCTTTATGGGACGGAGTCCTCCCATTAGGGGACTACATAAACCAATGCAACATAGCTTGCATAACAGAACAATTCTATCAGAATTATCCCAGATAAGATACATAGAATTAAAATGCTCAATTATACCAATAAATTGACACAGGTGAAAGAGACGCAAGGTTCTCAAGAACAAGTTTATTGACAGATAATACACAGACAGGTTAACAACAAATATATATAACGGATTTTGAGCGAAGCGAAAAATCTATTTTTGGGTAAGATAGCCATGTCGTCCTGATGGAAGTTCCTTAAAGGCAGCTTCCTAGGGTATATTACAACTACGGCGATATTCCCAGAGAATTTACCTTCAGGTACCTAGAATTCTAACTCCTGGAGCGAGTATCCCTAAAAAAGACCTTAGGGATATCGTAAATATCAGTGGACGCATTCTTGACACGCCTCATAGCAATCTATACCCCGAATAGAGTTAACTGTTCGTAGGGGTCAAATGGCAAGAAAATGAAAACGATAAGAAAGGGGGGAGCCGTACGTAAGGCATCTCTCCTCCCCGTTTCGAAAGCGTGCCCTGCACCGCTCGCGGCGCCATCTGTATTCCTTGTAGCGATACACGAGGTGCTACAGATACTGTATGTAGGGAGGGGTCCTACAACCCTTTTCACTCTTTTTTTTTTTTTTTTTTTTTTTTTTTTTTGAAAAGGAACAGGGCGGGTCCATCAGGACGACATGGCTATCTTACCCAACAATAGATTTTTCGCTTCGCTCAAAATCCGTTTTTTGGGCTCAAGCCATGTCGTCCTGATGGAAGTATACCAGAGCATTACTGTATCTATGGATTCTCAATACGTGCCGTACTCCTCAGGAATGTTTCTTAGTCAACTCGACTAAAAGACCTAAGATGTTACCGTTATAAATCTTTTCACTAATCATAAGCCATGAAAGCGCTTCCTGCCCCCTACAGGGAGGAGTCCTACTAGACTCTAGAAACGAACGAAGAGTACATATACCTATGTATGAATCACTCGCCAGCCAGTACAATATAGTGGTCTCACTCTATATGAAGTAAAGCATAGTCTTACGGGACTACAGCATCCAAGGGAAAAATCTCGACCAGCACCCTGGTCGAAGTAAAATTAGACAAAAAGGTTATATCTGCGTAGGATTAAACTTGCTGCCACTACCGTCCTCAGAGAGGGGTGGAGTCCTTTATGCTAAGGAAAGTATAAACCAGTGCAATAAGGCTTTGCATTAAGGAATAGGCTATTATAGATATCCCCGATTAATATACATAGGCTAAATGCTCAGTAAATAACATGAAATCAATATAGGTAAAGGAGACGCAAAGTTCCCGAGAACAAGTTTATTGAGTAACAATAAATAGACATGGTCACCATAAATATGTACATACGATAGATGGATGACCAACAATTTACACAAGTACCGTAGTGCATGGATGAATGGTTATCTGAAAGAAAACAAATATGTCACTTGCCACATACCCAGGTATCAAAGTTAACGTCCATGTTACTACATTGCTGACATTAGCGTTAGCAAACGCTTGGCACACCTGTCTGTACTTGTGCTACCATCACCATAACGCTGGAACAGTCACTGTGGGCTCTCAGAGCCTTCACTACTAGTTATATCAACGCATATAACTAACCACTCACCCAAGAATCAAAGTCCCAAATGATTCCACTGTTCCTCGCAGAGTTAAACAGCAGGGTTAACGACGCAACCAACTGCTACCACAGACCTCTTTAGCTGCTCCACTTGCTTAGCATAGTGGCGAAAGAATACCCTGGAAGACTTCCAGCCAGTGTATGAACGAAGGTGTTCAAAATCCATAAAGTTAAAGAAGTTTAAGGATGAAGCAACTTTCCTCGGATCATGACCTGCGGGTGAACTGTCAGGATCCGCTCTGCGAATAAAATATGTAATTTTCGCCCTAAGCTGATTTAAAGATAAATTCGAGCCCGATGTTTCTCCTCTGAATAGTTGGCCCCCATGGAAGTCTGAGGTTCTACGAAGATAGACCTTTAGGCATTCTACAGGGCATAGAGATGCATCTTCTTTCAGAGGGCAGATTCTCCAGGGACCCCACCTGTTGGTGGGCAACTCGTTCTTAGCGAGAAACGCAGGGTCCGGAAACAGGTTCAGTTCTCCCCCATCCAGGAACTGAACTCGGCCCTCCTCTCTCGAGAGGGCCACAATCTCACTAACTCTGGCCCCAGAAGCAAGGGCAAAAAGGAAGATCACTTTTTGAGTCAGGTCCTTCAATGCACATTCCTCATTATCCAGTAATGAGGCAAAATGAAGGACTTTGTCTAACGACCACGAAATAGGCTTTGGAGGAGCTGATGGTCTAAGCCTAGCACAGGCCTTCGGGATCTTATTAAACATCTCGTTAGCGAGGTCTACCTGGAAGGCATATAGAATGGGTCTTGTCAGAGCTGACTTACATGTAGAAATTGTGTTAGCCGCCAGCCCCTGTCCGTGGAGGTGAATGAAGAAGGATAGGCAGAACTCCATAGAGATCTCTTGTGGGTTCTTGTCTTTGACAAAGGCTACCCATTTCTTCCATGCAGATTCGTACTGCCTCCTAGTAGACTTACACTTGTATTCTTCCAGGAAGTCGATGCTATCTTTCGAGATTCCGAACCGTTTCTTCACCGCTAGGGAGAGAAAATCATGAGCTGCAGGGTTCGGGTTTTCTGTAATGAAGCGTAGAAAGTCGACTTCTGGACTTGCTGGGACAGAACTGGGTCCGGGAGTGGTAGAAACTTCAGTCGTAGTTCCAGAGCTAGAGGGAACCATACACTGTTCGGCCACTTGTGGGCCACTATTGCTGCTACTCCCTTGAAGGATCTCAGTTTGTTGAGGACCCTCAACATCAGATTGTGAGGGGGAAACAGGTAGATCCTGGACCATCTGTTCCAATCGAGGGACATCGCATCTACTGCTTCCGCCAAGGGGTCCACGTATGGGGACACATATTTCGGCAGCTTCTTGTTGTCCTTCGTCGCGAAGAGGTCTATTTGCAGTTCTGGGACTTGTCTCAAGATGAAGGAGAATGATCCTGCGTCTAGGGACCATTCTGACTCTATCGGTGTAACCCTGGATAGAGCGTCCGCGGTCACATTCCGGACTCCTTGAAGGTGAACTGCTGACAGGTGCCACTTCTTCTTCTCCGCCAGTCGGAATATGGCTAACATTACCTGGTTGAGAGGTGGGGATCTCGATCCCCGCCGATTCAGACATTTCACTACCACCTCGCTGTCCAGTACCAACCTTACATGGATCGAGTGACGTGGGGATACTTTCTTCAGGGTAAGAAGCACTGCCATAGCTTCTAGAAAGTTTATGTGAAAAGTCCCAACTAGCTTGGACCAGGCCCCTTGCACTTTTTTCCGATGGGAGTGACCCCCCCACCCTACCTTTGAGGCGTCTGTGTGGATTGTCACTGACGGGGGGGGGGGGGGGGTTGGCTGAAGAGGTAGAGACCTCTTTAGACGACTGGCTTGAGACCACGGTCTGAGAAAAGAACGTAGTCGAAGTGGGACCGGTCTCTTCAAGTCCCTTCGCTCTTTCAATGCAAAGGTTCTCCATACTCCCGCTGCATCTTTTAGCTGTGCTCTTAGCACTGGGTCTGTTACTGATGCAAACTGAAGAGATCCCAAAACCCTCTCTTGTTCGCGTCTTGATATCCTCTCGGAACCTAGAAGTCTCCTGACAGACCACGCTATTTCCTTCCTCTTTGACATCGTAATGGAAAAACGGTGTGACACTAGATCCCAGTGAATTCCCAACCACTGGAACCTCTGAGCTGGAGAAGGACGAGACTTCTTTCTGTTGATCATGAAACCTAGATATTCCAGGAACTGAATCACTTGTAGGGAAGCTTGCAAGCATTCTGCTCTGGATGCTGCCCACACCAACCAATCGTCCAGGTAGGCTACTACTTGGAACCCTTTTAGGCGTAACTGTTTGAGCGCTGCGCTCGCAAGCTTCGTAAAGATCCTTGGGGCTATGTTTAGCCCGAAGGGCATCGCTCTGAAAGCATAAAGTTTTTGTTGTAGCTTGAATCCTAGGTAGGGGGAGAGACGGCGACTTATTGGAACGTGCCAATATGCGTCTGACAAATCGATGGAGACGGTATATGCCCTCTTGGGCAGTAAGGCCCTTATGTGTTGTGACGTTAACATCTTGAACTTGTGGTTCACTATGAACTTGTTGAGTGGTGACAAGTCCAGAATGACTCCGAGTTTCCCCGAGTCTTTCTTGGGAACACAAAACAGCCTCCCTTGAAACTTGATGGACTTTACCCTCCGGATCACCTTTTTCTCCAACAGATCTTGGATGTACTCCTCCAAAACGGGGGTGGAGTGTTGGAAAAATTGAGGGCACTGGGACGGAGTACTGTACCAACTCCAACCCAGTCCATTTTTGAGAAGGCTGTGGGCCCAGGGATCGAAGGTCCAGCGATCCCGGAAATACTGAAGTCTCCCACCTACCGGCGACACTTCACTTTGACTGCCCTGCAGTCTTGCCTCCCTGGCCGCGACCACCTCTGAATCTTCGTCCCCTAGAGGGGCGTCTCGCCGAACCTCTGGCTGCCCCTCTGGGTCTTGCACGAAACGTGGTTGATTGTCCCTCGAACACGGGATTGAATGCTGGGGAAGCTGATGACATGGCTTGGGGTACCCATTGGAAGGTGGTCGGGGTCTGGGCTACCAGTTGTGGTACCGGAGGCAAAGCTGGCTGCTGCTGCTGCTGTCTTTGTAGTTTGAAAGACTTGGCTGGACGGGAGGAAAACCTTGATTTCTTCGCCTTTCCTTTTGGCTGAGGGCCCTCATTCGGAGAAGACTTCCTCTTAAGGGACAGGCCCCACTTCAGGAGAAGATTGCGGTTCTCAGTGGCTGCCTTGTCCACGACCTCTTTGACTACGTCCTTGGGAAAGAGATCTTTACCCCAGATGCTGGATGAAATTAGCCTCTTGGGTTCATGCCTCACTGTGGCCGAGGCGAACACAAACTCCCTACAGGCCCTCCTTGCTTTGACAAAGCAATAGAGGTCCTTAGTTACTGTGGCCAGATGGATCTTGGCCATTACCATGAACATCTCCGGCATCTTGGGGTCGCTAGCCATTGTCTCCATGTTGGTCTGGAGAGACATCGAGGCTGCCAGGCGCTCCTTTGTGTCCAATTCCCTCCGTAGGAGGAATTCCGACAACTTGGGAAGGTTTTCGCCGAACTGCTGACCTGCAATGTCGCCGTCCAACTTCCCAACCGAGAAAGTGAGGTGCACCTCCTTCCAGTCCTTATTGTCCAGCGGCAATGCCAACGACAGAGGTTTACATTCCTCCAGAGATGGACACGGCTTGCCAGCTTCGACCGCCTTCAAGACGGCCGCGAACCCCTTTTGCGTAAAGGGGAAGGCCCTAGCCGGGGAGGATACAAAGGAGGGGTGCTTCTTACTCAAAGCGGCAACTTTAGAGATTGAGAACCCCCTCTCCTTCAATGCAGCTGTTAAAGTGGCTTGAGCCTTGGAGTGATCCAGGATAATCACCTCCTTTGGTTCCGTCTTCTCCTTCGAGGCCGGCTCCTTCTTCAAACGGACATAACAGTCCGGGTAGGCCCCTCTACTGGGCCAGAATTCCACCTCCTCAAGGGGAACTGAGCCCAGTTTCTCCGACATGACGATCTTCCCAATCGTCATCGGCATGTGCTCGGCATATCTCCACGGGTTGGCATCCGAGCACAGAGGAAGGTCCTTCACGTTAAGCTTCTTTGGAGGTCCACGTGATGCTGTGATCTTCTGCATCTGGAGCTCCAAAGTAGCGGCCTTTTGATTATTCTCCCTCTGCATCTGTTGGATCATACCAACGATGGAAGAGAGAGCCTGTCCTAGCTCTGCTGGAAGAGCGGACGAGGTAGAGGGGATAGGTTCAGGGACCTGAACCGGCACGTCTGACGATACGGGAACCTCTTCCTCCACGGCAATAGGATCTCGATCCTCCTCCTCGCCTTCTGCGAGAAGATCCTGTTCCGCACGATCGGACAAGTCAGACATCTTGTCGTCCAACTGGATGTCCTGCATGGCATCAGCGACATCCTCCTCCACTGGGATCTGGACGAGAGGGATCTCCGGCCGAGGCTGGGGAACAACAGCATCAGTGGAAGCCTTGGGAAAAAGGTATGCCCTCATCTTCTCGTTAGGAAGATAAGGTCCAGTGGTGTTTTTCTGAAAACCCCTTACCCATAAGCGAAGCTTCTCCCTCGCTGCATCTCTTGACTCCGCCGACCTAGGGGATTCAAAAGCCTCTGATAGCAGGTTAGTACATACAGCACATACCTGCGGATCCCAGTAACGATGGTCATCATTGGAGGCTGCGCAAGCCGCGTGCCTCCTACACGAGACATGTCCGCAAAAGTTCTTACTGCGGACATTGCAGAAGACACTATCACACTTCGGATGCTCCTCTTGTAAAAGAAGAAAAATTTCCATGAATATCAAGTGAATTTCAATTCACATGTAACAAATGAGTATTCACCAAGAATAAGGGAAAGACACCTACTTGTGAAACCTACACAAACACCTGTGGAAGCCCACCAGCCAAAGTCACATAGTTAGTCTTTACTAGAATAACCAGAGAGCATATTTCCAAAGGAAATTAGGTGTAGCTCACACCTAAGGTAAAATTTTACCATTCCGGCCAGGGATGAAAAGAATTCTCTTTTATCCTTGTAAGGCGACACCAGGTGATTGCACAAGTAACACAAGTAAGATAGAAAAGACAGTGTTGTAACCTACTATATCATGAACTCCCTTGGTTGAATACACCACCAAAGAAAGGACTGATACAGTACCTGAGGGTGGTGTGCCGGCCGGCTATTGCCGGTCAGCACCCCCACTCCGTTTTTCGAAAGGTAGATCTCAAGTACACAACATCAGATCACCCCTATTAGGGAGAACTCCAGATCCCATGCCTGAACCGGCCGGCAGTGGTTGCCGGTCCGCAGCCACCCGGTTTGCACTGCGTTGCCGGCCATCATTCTTAGTGGCCGGCTAACTGGGCAGTGTAGCAGGCCGGCCGGCAGCAGTAAGCAAACCCTGCCGGCTGGCCTCCACACCAGGCAGCGCTCGGCTGCCGGCCCCACTTGTAGTGGCCGGCAGATGAGCAAGAGACCGGCCGGCAAAGGTATATAACCATCGCCGACCGACAGCAAGAGAACTGGAGAACACCCCTCCCCACCGACGGCCGGCCTGTAGGCCGGCAGACGGCAAGGACAACACATACGAAGACAACAGAATGAGTGCCGGGCTAAGAGGCTATGAGCCTCTGTGCCCGGCACCCGAAAGAGTGCCGAAAGGAAGGGGAGACACTAAGTCAGGCTTCCTAACCGCTGCTTACTGAATCTACAGACGGCAGCGATGGAGGGACCAAGAAAGGACCGGGCAGCACTCGAAGGAATGGTCTCTGCCGGTCGGCACACTCTGCCGGCCGACAGGAGACCACGTCAGTTCCTCATCCTAACCTAGGCTAGGTACGGATGCGGACGACTGACCGGAAAATAGAAGGGAAGGACAGAGGGTCCTATCCAACCTTGCCTTGGTTAAGGGTCATTCCCAACTAAGACAGCTCATCTCAGCCAGAGAAAGACCCGAGGGGGAGGCTGGCACTACTGGCTGCCTCCCTAAAACCACGGCAAGGAAGGAATTGCTATTCCAGAAAAGGGAACATATCCCGAATCCGGAACGGCAAGAGGACAAGTCTGAGGGGTCACCGAGTGAAGGGATCACTACTGGAACCCAACAAGGTGGACCAAGGGGGATAAACCCCTTATGCCCGAGTCAATCAGCAAGGGAGACTCTGCCCCATGCCAGACGAACCCGGACTCAGACTAAACACTGTTGTACTGTCCCCCTCTGAGCCAATTCAGATGGAACGGGAAGGTACAGTACTACTCCAGCATAGATATATTTGAAAATTAATTCAAACAAACCACTAGAGTTAAGCCTAGGGCTTAAACAGAGGGAAAGGGTTTGCCCCTTCCCCGAAGAGAAGGGAGCAAACGGGGAAACAGATAATATTATAATGACCTAAGACAACCTAGCCTAGGCACTAAGAGAATCGATTACCTAATTCACCGAAACTCACACCAATACTATCTTGGAAGGTACTCGAAAAGGGCTTATATGTATAACGTTGCCTAACGCTTAAAACAATAAAATCATACTTGGAAGACTAATTATCATGCAGGAAGTACATAGGCCAACCGCTAGCCTACGAAGACTAGTGTTGGCAGCCTAGGCAAAACTTCGCCAGGCACACTACTAACGCATCATAACAGAATTCCTAAATAAGCTAAGTAGCTAATATTTAAGCGCAAAGGGGCTGGGAACGTCGCTCTTGCTAACAAATAAATCCTATTCTAGCGAGCGACAGCATCCATGATGCCTCCAGCAGGCAACAGCTCTTATATCAAAGATAACTCTTTTAATTACTTTAATTTTAACCAAGAGCCTACATTTATACATAAAAGAAATAATACTCAACTTATCCGAGGCAGAAGAAGTTGGAGAAAGCATTATAACACGAGAAATTCCAAGATTTGGTAGAAAACAGGGAACAAAACACCGAGTCGTAGAGCTACGCAAAAAGGAATACAGATGGCGCCGCGAGCGGCGCAGGGCACGCTTCCGAAACGGGGAGGAGAGATGCCTTACGTATGGCTCCCCCCTTTCTTATCGTTTTCGTTTTCTTGCCATTTGACCCCTACGAAGAGTTAACTCTATTCGGGGTATAGATTGCTATGAGGCGTGTCAAGAATACGTCCACTGATATTTACGATATCCCTAAGGTCTTTTTTAGGGATACTCGCTCCAGGAGTTAGAATTCTGGGTACCTGAAGGTAAATTCTCTGGGAATATCGCCGTAGTTGTAATATACCCTAGGAAGCTGCCTTTAAGGAACTTCCATCAGGACGACATGGCTTGGGCCCAAAAATATATATAAAAGAGGATAACCCAAAACTTTAAGCATAAGTATGATAGTAAACAGAACTTGTTTATCTGAAAGAAAAACCATTAAACACCATTTTAATAAGATACCAAGGTATCAAGTCATAAAAGTCTGTATTACAAATCAAACACATTAGCGATAGAAACGCTCGGCACACATGTCTGAACTTATGCTAGGTTCACCTTTGAAAGAAGGAACAGTCTATATGGGCACTTGGTGCCCTCATTTAGTTTGTAGTACAGTATGTACCTACACACTCACCCTGGACTTAATCGTCCCAATTAAGACCACTGTTCCTCGCAGAGTTAAACAGTAGGGTTAACTACACGACCCACTGCTACCACAGATCTCTTAAGTTCCTCTACTTGCTTCGCATAGTGGCGAAAGAACACCCTGGAAGATTTCCAGCCCGTGTATAAACGGAGATGTTCAAAATCCATACAATTAAAGAAATTTAGGGATGAGGCAACTTTCCTCGGATCGTGACCTGCGGGTGTACTGTCAGGATCCGCTCTGCGAATGAAATATGTGATTTTCGCTCTGAGTTGATTCAGAGATAAATTTGAGCCTGATGTTTCTCCCCTGAATAGTTGACCACCCTTGAAGTCTGAAGTTCTACGAAGATAGACCTTTAGGCATTCTACTGGACATAGAGATGCATCTTCTTTCAGAGGGCAGATTCTCCAGGGATCCCACCTGTTGGTGGGTAACTCATTCTTGGCGAGAAACGTAGGATCCGGAAACAGGTTCAGCTCCCCCCCATCCAGGAACTGAACACGACCTGCCTCTCTCGAGAGGGCTACGATCTCACTAACCCTGGCCCCGGACGCGAGTGCAAATAGGAAAAAAACTTTTTGCGTCAAATCCTTTAACGCACATTCTTCATTGCTCAACAGGGAGGCGAAATGAAGAACTTTGTCTAAAGACCATGAGATGGGCTTTGGAGGTGCTGAAGGTCTGAGCCTAGCGCAGGCTTTCGGAACTTTATTAAAGATCTCGTTACCTAGGTCGATCTGGAAGGCAAATAAAATGGGTCTCATCAAAGCAGATTTACACACTGAAATCGTGTTAGCTGCCAACCCTTGGCCATGGAGGTGGATGAAGAAAGATAAGCAGAAGTCTGTTGAGATCTCCTGCGGATTCTTTGCCTTTACAAAGGCCACCCATTTTCTCCAAGATGACTCATATTGCCTTCTAGTCGATTTGCACTTATATTCCTCTAGGAAGTCTATGCTGGCTTTCGAAATCCCGAAACGCTTTTTCACCGCAAGGGCGAGAAAATCATGAGCTGCAGGGTCCGGGTTTTCTGTAATGAAGCGCAGACAGTCGACTTCTGGACTCGCTGGGTCAGAACTGGATGTGGTAGCGGCACGAACTTCATCTGTAGTTCCAACGCCAAGGGGAACCACATACTGTTCGGCCACTTGTGGGCCACTATTGCCGCTACCCCCTTGAAGGATCTCAGTTTGTTGAGGACCCTCAACAGGAGGTTGTGAGGAGGGAACAGATAAATCCTGGACCATCTGTTCCAGTCGAGGGACATTGCGTCCACTGCTTCCGCTAAGGGGTCCTCGTACGGGGACACGTACAGGGGCAACTTCTTGTTGTCTTTCGTCGCAAAGAGGTCTATTTGCAGTTTTGGGACTTGATTCAGAATGAAGGAAAATGATCCTGTGTCTAAGGACCATTCCGACTCTATCGGTGTGAACCTGGATAGAGCGTCCGCTGTCACATTGCGGATTCCTTGGAGGTGAACTGCCGACAGGTACCACTTCTTTTCCGCCAATCGGAAAATGGCTAACATCACTTGGTTGAGAGGTGGTGACCTCGACCCTTGTCGATTCAAGCATCTCACAACCACCTCGCTGTCCGTCACCAATCTTATGTGGATCGAGTGACGCGGGGAGACTTTCTTTAAGGTAAGGAGCACTGCCATAGCTTCTAGAAAGTTTATATGAAAGGTCCTGAATAGCTTGGACCAAGTCCCCTGGACTTTTTTTCCGATGAGAGTGACCTCCCCATCCCTCCTTCGAGGCGTCTGAGTGAATCGTCATTGACGGGGGAGGTGGCTGAAGAAGAACCGACTTCTTTAGATGTCTGGCTTGGGACCAAGATCTGAGAAGAGTACGTAGCCGAGGCAGCACTGGTCTTCTCAGGTCTCTTCGCGCGTTTGATGCATACCTTCTCCAAACTCCGGTTGCATCCTTTAGCTGTGCTCTTAGCACTGGGTCTGTCACTGAAGCAAACTGGAGAGAGCCTAGTACCCTCTCCTGTTCGCGTCTTGATATCCTTTCGGAATCTAGAAGTCTCTTGACAGAGCCCGCTATCTCCTTCCTTTTCTTCATCGGGATGGAGAAACTGTGTGACAAAAGGTCCCAGTGGATTCCCAGCCACTGGAACTTTTGGGATGGAGAAAGTCGAGACTTTTTTCTGTTGATCTTCAAGCCTAGGTACTCTAGGAACTGGATCACCTGACTGGAAGCTTGCAAGCATTCGGTCTCGGATGCTGCCCACACCAGCCAGTCGTCCAGGTAGGCTACTACCTGAATTCCCTTTAGGCGTAATTGTTTGAGAGCTGCGCTCGCAAGCTTCGTGAAAATCCTTGGGGCTATGTTTAGCCCGAATGGCATGGCTCTGAAGGTGTACAGTCTCCGTTGTAGCCTGAACCCTAGGTAGGGGGAGAGTCGACGGCTGATTGGAATGTGCCAATAGGCGTCTGACAAGTCTATAGAGACTGAGTATGCCCTCTTGGGCAGTAAGGTCCTTATGTGTTGCAGTGTTAGCATCTTGAATTTGAAATTCACTATGAACTTGTTGAGTGGCGACAAGTCCAGAATGACTCTGAGCTTTTCCGAGTCTTTCTTGGGAACACAAAACAGCCTCCCTTGGAATTTGATGGACTTCACCTTTCGGATCACCTTTTTCTCCAACAGTTCTTGAACGTACTCCTCCAAAACGGGGGTGGAGTGTTGGAAAAACTGAAGGCACGGGGGTGGAGTGCTGTACCAGCTCCAACCCAGTCCATTCTTGAGTAGGCTTTGGGCCCAGGGATCGAAGGTCCAGCGATCCCAAAATTTCATCAGTCTCCCTCCTACCGGTATCGTTTCACTTGGACTGCCTTCCTGAGGTCTTGCCTCCCTGACCACGACCACCTCTGAATCCCCTTCCCCTTGAGGGGCGCCTAGACGAGCCTCTGGCTGCTCCTCTAGGTTTTGCACGAAAGGAAGATGACTGTCCTTCGAACGTTGGGGTGAATGTGGTTGACTGACCTGGCACAGCCTGGGGTACCCACTGAAAAGTAGTCGGGGTTTGTGCCACCATCTGGGGCACTGGAGGCAAAGGCAATTGCAGTTGCTGTTGCTGTCTATAAGACTTGGCTGGCCGAGACGGTAGCCTAGTCCTCATATTCTTCCTCTTTGGTTGAGGACCCTCATCCGGGGAAGATTTTCTTTTGATAGCCAGGCCCCACTTCTGGAGAAGGTTTCTATTCTCCACGGCGGCCTTATCAACAACCTCTTTGACCACATCGGTAGGGAAAAGGTCTTTTCCCCAAATGTTTGAGGAGATTAACTTCCTTGGCTCGTGTCTCACCGAAGCCCCGGTGAACACGAACTCCCTGCAAGCTCTCCTTGCTTTGACGAAGCCATAAAGGTCCTTCGTCACTGTGGCTAGGTGAGACTTAGCCACTACCATGAACATTTCATGGACCTTAGGGTCACTTGCCATCGTCTCAAGAGTAGTCTGATGAGACATTGAGGCAGCCAGTCTTTCTTTTGTCTCGAACTCTCTTCGTAAAAGAGATTCGGACAGCTTGGGGAGGTCCTCGCCGAATTGCCGTCCGGCAATATCAGCCTCCAACTTTCCCACTGAGAATGTCAGATGGACATCCTTCCATTCTTTGTGGTCCATAGGCAGAGCCAGCGACAAGGGTTTACACTCCTCCAGGGAGGGGCAAGGCTTGCCGGCCTCGACTGCCTTTAGGACAGCCGCTAACCCTTTCTGTAAAAAGGGGAAGGCTCCATCAGGAGAGGACACAAAAGAAGGGAGCTTCTTGCTCAATGCAGCTACCTTCGAATTAGAGAAGCCCCTCTCTTTCATCGAAGATGAAAGTAGGGCTTGAGCCTTAGCGTGGTCCATAATAATGACCTCCTTCGGCTCTGTCTCCTCCCTTGAAGCTGGTTCTTTTCTCAGCCGGACATAGCAGTCCGGATATGATGCCTTGCTGGGCCAGAATTCTACCTCCTCTAGGGGAACTGAACCCAGCTTATCCAAGATGACGATCTTTCCAGTCGTCATCGGCATGTGCTCAGCATACCTCCATGGGTTAGCATCTGAGCATATGGGAAGGTCTTTCACATTGAGCCTTTTCTGGGGCCCATGTGATTCTGCCAGGGACTGCATACGCAGTTCCATTGCAGCCGCCTTCTCCTGATTCTCCTTCTGCATTTGTTGAATCATTCCAACAATCGAAGAGAGGGCCTGTCCCAGTTCTACTGGGAGACCAGCCGATGTTGAGGGGATAGGCTCCGGCATCTGAACCGGAGTAGCCGACACCTCGTCGACCTCATCCTCTACAACATCCGAGGTTTGAACTTGATCCTGACCTTCTGCCAGGAGGTCTTCTTCCAAACGTTCGTCCAGGTCAGACATCCTGTCATACAACTGGATGTCTTGCATCGCAACTGCGACTTCCGCGTCTACCTGGACTTGATCTTGAGGGATCTCCTCTTGAGGCTGGGGAATCACTGCCTCAGCTGATGCCTGGGGAAAAAGATACGCCCTCATCTTCTCACTTGGAAGATAAGGGCCAGAGGTGTTCTTCTTGAAGCCCCTTACCCAAGTACGAAGCTTTTCCCTTGCTATATCCCTTGATTCCGCCGTTCTAGGGGAATCAAAAGCCTCAGTAATCAGGTTAGTGCATACAGTACATACCTGAGGGTCCCAATACTGGAGATCATCCTTGGAGACAGCGCATGCTGCGTGTCTCCTACAACACTCATGTCCGCAGAGGTTCTTGCTGCGGACATTGCAGAAAACATTTCCGCACTTCGGAGGGTCCTCCTGTAAAGAGAAGAAATTTCCATGAGTATCAAGTGAAATATGTATCACTGGATATGCATAGTATAGCATAACAATTCATAAAGGAAAGACACACACTTGTGTTTCCCTCACAGCCCATTGTTGCAGCCTTCCAGATAATAAAATCAAAATGGTTTATCTCTTCTAGAGTAACCAATGCAAGGTTTCCAGAGGAAACAGGTGGAGCTCACACCTAGGCAATGATTTTAAAATCCTGGATAATAGACAGGGAAGAACTCTGCTTCCTATCTGAGGGCAACAGCAAAGGGCTGTGCAAGAAAACACAATAGTGTTAGAAGATACAGTGCTGTACCTAAACCTTTACTATAGTTTTCTTCTTACTGTATATGCTATACAGAAGCATACTAGTACAGTATAGGAGGATGTGTGCCGGCCTGCCTTTGCCAGCCGGCACACACCACAACTAGCTTTAAAGTATACTACTTAACAGCTATAGGGCGGCAGCACTCTGGTTCAAATGCCTGTGCCGGTCGGCAGCAGCTGCCGGCCGGTAACAGCCAGTGTTGGCCTGCAATGACTGCCGGCCAGCCACTACCCAAGGTAGTATCCAGCTGCCGGCCACACTCTTGGTGACCGGCAGACAAGGACTGACATAAGCCGGCCGGCAAAGGTACAAGACCGATGCCAGCCGGCAGCAAAAGAACCAGAAGACTACACCTGCCCGGCTGCCGGCCTCATAGGCCGGCAGCCGGGACAGGTACAGCACTAGAAGAAAATAGAATGGGTGCCGGGATAAGAGTGTACACAACCCCCCAAGCCCGGCAACCGAAAGAGTGCATATAAGGAAGGGGAGAAATTAATTCAGGCTTCCTTGACCAATGCCGTCCGGCTCTGCCGGCAGGCATGGATGAGGGACCAAGAGAGGTCCGGGCAGCACTCGAAAACATAAGACCCTTGCCGGCCAGCATCTCTGCCGGCCGGCAATGGGCTGAGTCAATTCCACATCCCAACCTATACTAGGTCCAGAAGTAGAACGACGTACAGTACAGTAATACCCCTGCCGGCCAGCTCTGCCGGCCGGCAAGGTACAGTACAGTAATGGCTAGGCCATTACGGATATAGAGGGGGAAGGGACAAGAGGGTCCTGCCAACCTTGCTTTAGTGACAGATCACCCGCAGCCAAGAAACTTATCTTAGCCTAAGGGAGATCTAAGGGAAAAGGCCAGCAATACTTGCCAGCTTCCAAAGCACCAAAGCAAGGAAGGCGTTGCTACTCCCAAGGGAAGAACTTATCCTCCCCCGAGAACAGCAACAGGACTTAGTCTGGTCGATCACAAAAGAAGGAATCATAACTTACAGAAACCTTCGGTAGTGACCTAAGGGAGCTAAGCTCCCTTTGTAAGTGTTAGGTCAGCGAGGGGAACTCTGCCCCAAGCCAGACAACACGGACTCAGACTAAAAACTCTGTTGTTCTGTCCCTCTTGAACCATAGCCACAGGAACATGAAGGTACAGTAACACCCTAGTATAGTTTTATCGAAAATAAATTCGGAAAAAACCACTTAGGGATAAGCCCAAGGCTTAAACAGAGGGAAAGGGATTGCATACCTTCTCCGAAGAAAAGAAAGCAACCGGGGAGTATGATAAAGTATACTAAGGCTCCATAAGCAATTAGCCTAGGCACCAAGAAAATCGATTACCTAATTCACCGAAACTCACACATATACAATCTTGGAAATATTCCACAGTCTAAAATGTATAAAATATAGCCTAAAGCTTCAATAAAATTTTAATTACACTCGGAAAAACCAAAATCATGCATGAAGTACTAGGACCAAACGACTAGGCTACATGGCCTAGCGTAGGCCAGAATGGCGAATACTTCGCCAAATAATACTAAGCACGAAAGGAAATCCTATGTAAAGCTAAATAGCTAAAATTTATTAAAGCAAAACAACCAGGAATGTCGCTCTGACTAACTAATTTATACCTAGCGAGCGACAGTGTCCAGGACACCTCTGGTAGGCTACGGCTCTTATATCAAAAATTAATCCTATTAATCACTCAAAATTTTACCAAGAGCCTACATTTATACATAACAGACACTATACTCAACTTATCAGAGGCCAACGAAGACGAAGAAGCCATGAAAAGCCGAATAAATCCAAGATTTGCGAGAAAAACAGGAATACAGATGGCGCCAGGATTGGCGCCAGGCACGCATACGAATCGGGGGATAGGGAAGCCTTGGGAGCGGCTCCCCTTTTTCTTTCCCGAATTCGTATCTCGTCAATCACCTCCTACGAGACGAAATCTCTGTCCAGGTCGTAGATTGTCATGTGACGTGTCTAGAATACGTCCTCTGATATGTCGCGATATCCCTTTCACGAGGGATACTCGCTCCAGGAGTTAGAATTCTGGTACCTTAAGGTAAATTCTCTGGGAATATCGCCGTAGTTGTAATATACCCTAGGAAGCTACCCTATAGGAACTTCCATCAGGACGACATGGCTTGAGCCCAAATATATATATATATATATATATATATATATATATATATATATATATATATATATATATATATATATATATATTTACAAAGTAATAGTTGACGGCGAACAATCTCTCCGCCGAAAAATTCTAATGCCGAATCGGCTACGCCTAACTGGCCACGACGAAACGGCGACGCCAAATGGGCTACGCCGAAACGTCTCATTCCCACTTAAAATATATTGGAAAACATTACTAGTATGATATATACAGTAGCTTTCTATTTGCAGTATATCCTATACTGCAAATATACTAACTACCTGTATAAACATATACTGTAGTTCAGCCGGCATGTCGTCGGCATGGCTAGCTTTTGCCGGCACATCCAGCCTGCTAGCTAAAAGAGAGAGAGATAGCAGAGAGAAAAGGCTACCTAATACTGTGTATATATACAGTAAATATGGATGTAAAAGTCTAATTTTACTACCTTTCTACAGAAAGAAGGTTCAAATGGAAGGGCAGAATGTAACATTCAAGCTTCCATCCAGCTACAGTACTGTCGCCAGCAAGGTCCTGCCTATACCCTGCTGGCCGGCACTGCCGGCCCGAAGTATCAGTGCCCTCAACGTGCTGCCGGTTGAGTCAGCACCAATCTGTGCCGGCCTGATAGGCAGTACCCCGGCAACAGACGCTGTTGCTAGCAGTTCAAAGGAGAACTGAAGAACCTTTGGTAACAGAAGGGACTTCCTAATCAACCAACATAGGACTAGTCTGCTATGCCACAGGGAGAAGGTATCATATCGTACAGACCCTTAAGGAGTGGCCTAGGGAGGTCTAGCCTCCTATGTTGGCAGCCTAAACCTAGCAAAAGAATTTTATTCATATTGCTAGTCAGCTACCGACCACAGACTAAATACTTTGAGATTCTGGCCCAAACCCAAAAACCTGCATCTGCGGTTACAGGCAAAGGGCAGAAAAAACCGTAGGATAGTCATGCCTGAATTAAAAATTCGAGGCCGACCCACTAAGGCTGTAGCCTAAGGCTACACTCAGAGGGAAAGAGGGATTACCCTTATATCCCCTTTTAGAGACGTGTAATGTTTCATGTAATTCTAAGAGATAACTATCTCTGCATGAATTGAAATCACGATACACGAGGGTAACCAGGGAAATGTCTGAACATATAATAAAACGCTTAGTTTAGGTTACCTAGGCGAGAAGAGATCTCGTTACCTCACTCACCGAAGCTCTAACTATAAGATCGACATAGAAAGGAAAACTATGCACATTATAAACATCTTTACAAGTATAATTTACCTAAATAGCTTACATAATTAATTGATTAATTAATGCTATTTAAAAACGGGAAGTCGTTCTGCTAACTAAATAACACATGCCTAACGAACGACAGCGCCCATGGCGCCGCCGTTATGAGG
>NC_090741.1:100997803-101000303 GCF_036898095.1 Palaemon carinicauda | reverse complement strand
ATATATATATATATATATATATATATATATATATATATATATATATATATATATATATATTCTTACACAACTTGGCTTATTGAGTTAATCAATGTCATTTTTTATTGCCTTTATCGTGTTTATGTTTTTTCATTAGTATTTCTCTCACAACTTTCAGTTAAGGTTATAACTTTTCAAATAATAATAATAATAATAATAATAATAATAATAATAATAATAATAATAATAATAATAATAATAATAATAATAATAATAATAATAATAATAATAATAATGATAATAATAATAATAATAATAATAATAATAAACACATAATTAAATAAAATGATCATAGTAAGTTTCAAATATATATATTCTAAAATTTCACATTTTAATCCATTATAATGAATGATTTTCTATTTTTGAATCAAATAACAGTAACCAATCACAGGTGGTACTTTTAGAAGAAAAAAAAAATACGGATAATTATGAATAAAAAGAAACTATATTGGAATACTTTGGGAATCATCCCTCAGATATGAAAAAAAATTAAGAGCTTTTGTTCATTAAAGGGTTTTAATAAAGGTTACCTAATTATGATCATAATTAGCCACGCATTTGGAAAATAAACATTTTGTAGATATTTTTTTATTTTGCAACTGTGATCTTCCGTTGTTTCTATACGTACACACATCTCCATAATCGGATTTGCGTTTGTAAAGTTTCACGAGAATGTAAAAATAAATATGGATGAATATTTACTTGTTTCTTAATATCAATTACGGTGCGTGTTTTCATATATGCATAATGCTTGAAGAGAGAAATGTTTTACACGTATTTAGATACGTCCTTGTGTAAAGTGAAATCCGATTTCAGAGAAGAAAGTCACAAGTTACAAGACAGTTCCACAAATCTACATAAAATATGCAAGAAAGTTTTGGAATAGAAGTTCGGGTGACAGATATTCTATGCAGATCTAATTTGACTTCTTTTAAAAGGTTTAAAAATCGCTCATAAATGACAGTGGACAGGGACTGTGGCAATAACTAAGGAGACTGATCATATTACCATATGATCAGTGGTCAGGGACCGTATCCACATTGTTGAAAAAAAACCGTAATTTTGATCCGAAATTCTCCGTAAAAAAATACTGTTCTCAGTCGCATTTCAGTAAAATACAGGGGACCGTAATTTTTATCCCACCTTTTTATTATCTTTTTCGAGTTGGTGACCGTAATGTCTCTGTTTTAAAACTGTAAATACCTGGCAACGTTTATACAACGATTTTTACCATTTTCTTTTAACTGCAAACTTTTAACATTGCACCCAAGGTAAGACCAAGAGGGCCAGGCATTGGCTGCTGATGACTAAAGCCCCCGCCCTTCTCTCACAAGGATGGTGAGGTTACAGACACTAAAAGAAATTATAGAGCTTGAGCGGGACTCGAACCTCCGTCCAACAGCTTGCTAGACATGGATGTTTCCAATAGGATTAATAACTTTCCCTGCTTTTTCTTATCGTATTAATACACTGTTTCTTCCACAATATTTATTCTTGACCTCCATGTTGGGTTAAGCTCCAACATCTTTCAGATTCAATTTCACCATTATTTTCTTCAAGCATTTGTCAAATAAGGAAATCCTAGCTTCCATACCATCAGCCTCTCCTCTTAAGATTATAAGAAATTCATAAGATTAAATTTACCCGATATAATAAAGCAAGAAAGATATTATGCTCAAACTTAAAGGTTTAAAGAACGCTCATGAATGCCTCTCCACCCAAGCTAGGACCAATGAGGGCTAGGCATGGCTGCAGATGTCCTAGCAGATAGACCTAACGGCTCCCCCAAACGCCCCATGCTTAATTCACAAGGATGGTAAGGTTCCAGCGACTAAAGAAGCTAACGAGCTCGAGCGGAACCAGTCAGTGACGTTACCACATCAACCACCACAACCCTTAAAGAACTAAAACCATAGTGCCATAGCCTCTGTACAATGGTCTTCCACTGTCTTGGGTTAGATTTCTCTAGCTTGAAGGTACACTCGGGCACGCTGTTCTGTCTTGTTTCTCTTCCTCTTGTTTTGATAAAGTTTTTCATAGTTTAAATAGATGTTTATTTTAATGTTGTTACTCTCTTTGAAAATTAATTTTTCTTGTTTCCTTTCCTCACTTGGCTATTTTCCTTATTGGAGCTCCTGGATTTATAGCATCCTGCTTTTCCAATTAGGGTTGTAGCTTAGCAATCAATAATAATAATAATAATAATAATAATAATAATAATAATAATAATAATAATAATAATAATAATAAATAAATAAAATGATCATAGTAAGTTTCATCTTTCACGATGCCTTTGGCCATAATCAGCAAAGAAATGAAACTCAAAAAGTTAAAAATAAAACGAAAAAGATCAATCGAAATATTAAACGCAAAACACCTGATCTAATTAGGTTTCAGTGTGTCCCAAATTATATAATAAAACCCACGTGCCGTTTGGCATAATACTGTTATGCTGCATAAC
>NC_090741.1:100990303-100992803 GCF_036898095.1 Palaemon carinicauda | reverse complement strand
CCCTAAGAGATAAACTTACAATTCTATCTTTCAAACATCTTATCACTTCTTTGTCAGTAAAATCTACGCAAAAGACTGCGTAAACTTGCCAATAAATAAGCAAACGTCCCACACCAAATGTATAACCTCTATGGTGGAAGCTATTAATAATAAAAACGAAAAGTAAACAAAAAGATTTTCGAGACATCAGTTTGGATACCAAATGCAAAAGATTATCCGGGATCCATTTGTAACAAAATACGAAACAGAAAAACATTAAAAAGTTAGAATTGAAAAGTTCAATTAACCAGGGTAGCATCATGCAAAATCAGCTTATATAAATGCAATGACAGTCAAATTGACAGACGGGTTTTATTTTGTCCACAGAGGATTTTTTTCCATAAATGAAGAACATCTCTGGATTGTGCAACAAAAAGGCAGAGTGCATATGCTAACATATTTTAGTGGGTAGAATATTGCTTTATTGTTTAATAATAACGTTGTATATATATATATATATATATATATATATATATATATATATATATATATATATATATATATATATATATATATATATATATATATATATATATATATATATATAAATAATCTCATCCTACGCCTATGGACACAAAGATGCTCGGTTAGATTTCGCCAGTCGTCTCTATCTTGAGCTTTCAATTGAACCCTTTTCCATTCATCATCTCCGACTTCACCCTTCATAGTCCCTAGCCATTTAAGCCTGGGTCTTTCAACTCTTCTAGTGCCTTGTGGAGTTCAGTTAAAAGTTTGGTTAAGTAATCTCATTTAGGGAGTGCGAACAGCAAGCCCAGACCATCTCCATCTACCCCTCAACATGATCTCATCCACATACGGCACTCATAAAGTATCATGTCCTGCCATCTAACTCCTAATATTCTCCTGAGAGCTTTATTCTCAGATCTACAAAATCTGTTGGAGATTGTTTCAATGTCATACCATGACGCATGTCCATACAATAATGCTTTAGCTACGGTAAGCAGCTCTTCTAGGAGAAGGACACTCCAAAATCAAACCATTGTGCTATAGTCTTGGGTAGTGCCATAGCCTCTGTACCATGGTCTTCCATTATCTTGGGTTAGAGATCTCTTGCTTAAGAATACACTCGTGCACAATATTCTATCTTGTTCTTTTTCCTCTTGTTATTCTGATGTTTTTATCCTCTTGTTATTTTCAAGTTTTTATAGTTTATATACGAAAGATTTATTTTGATGTTAGTATTGTTCTTAAATTTTTCTTACAGTTTTTCTTTATTTCCTTTCCTTACTGGGCTATTTTCCCTTTTGGACCCCTTTGGAGAACCATTATTTTCTAACTAGGGTTGTAGCTTAGCAAGTAATAATAATGAATAATAATAGCCTGATTTTTATATGTAATTTCAGGTGATTTGATTTCCAATTATACTTAACCTAGCCATTGTCTAAATTGCTTTTTCAATCTTTCGTTAAACTACAGTGCGAGATACCATGTATTAGAGATCATAGATCCTAGACATTTAAATGATTCTATCTCATTAATCCTTTCTCCATCTTTCTCAATTGCATATTCCGTTCTCATCATCTGTCTTTCTTCTATTTATCTTGAGACCAACCTTATGTGATATTTCATGCATTCTGATAACCAAGCATTGCAAATAGTGTGATGTTCTTCTAATAAGGACAGCATTATCAGCATAGTCTAGGTAAACTAATTTACTATTACCAATCCAGTCAAATCCTTCTTCCTCACGAACAGTTCTACGCATTACAAAATTCACTCTTCACAGGAAATTGATTTGTTAAGACTGCAATAACATTAAATTTGCACTTCCTATGCTCATGAACAGATATAATCAAATTTACTTATTTAAAAGGAATTCCATAATAACGTAGAAATCTCCACAAAATTGGCCGGTGCACACTATCAAAGTCTGTTTATGAGTCCACAAATGCCATCAAAATTGGATTTCTATATTCTACGCATTGTTGTACATGTCTCAAAATTAAAATATGGTTGATGCAACTTCTACCCTTTCTATATACTGCTTTTTTTATCTCTCATCGTTTCATGAATCTTTCTCTCTAGGCTTTTTAGAATGATCATACAAGGCTATATATTTTCATGACAACTGACGTAAGTTTGATGCCTTTGTAATTATTGCAATCAGTCAGGTCATCGTTTTTTTTTTTTTTTTTTTTTTTTTTTTTTTTTTTTGCCATTTTTACCAATGATTTTAATTTCCATTCATCAAGTTTTGCTTCTTCATTCCACATTCTATAAAGCAATGTAATATTATGGGAGTCATTTGTAGCCAATATCATCTCTGCCGTTATTCTACCGTAACCAGGGGCATTCCATCTCTTTAATTTTTTAATGATAGCTTCGACCTCGAATACAAAGAATTGTTTATGGAAAGGGAATGATATTTTGGCTTTCCATCGGTCGTAGAAAAGCAGTGAAAACTAAGAAAATATTAATATTCATCATAACACACAGAAAC
>NC_090741.1:100967883-100984803 GCF_036898095.1 Palaemon carinicauda | reverse complement strand
AGAGAAAACGTCATAATTAAAATTATTTGTTGATCAGTGGATATTTGTTACTGTATGTGAATAAACGTAATAATATAAAATTTATAATTATATATTAACTGTTTTTACTAGATACTAAAAAGACAGAAAGGGTGTATTGGTAGATATATGATATTCTATGTGAATAAACGTAAAAATATGAGATAACAAATTATTTATTAACTGTTTTTATTAAACACAGGAAAGACAGGAGGGGTCATATAATTATAGAATAACCGTTTTCTTTGACACTAGAAAGACAGAAGGGGTCAAACGGGGTTCAAGAATCAAAACTTTTATGAAAAATATTGTTGCAATCTTAATCTGGGGACAAAGTGACTCTCACCCGTGCAATAATCCCGGGTTATAAAAAGCAAGGAAAGGGTCGTCAACTGACACAAAAGAGACTTCAAGTTTTGCTAATGTTTTTTTTCTTTAGAGGTGTGCATGGGAGAAAGAAGAGAGAGAGAGAGAGAGAGAGAGAGAGAGAGAGAGAGAGAGAGTACGATTGTAATGTAAGAAACAGACATTAATTTGAAAAATTTTCTCCTTTTTCTCTGAAACATATTACATGTTTTGGTAACGGTTGCGAGAGAGAGAGAGAGAGAGAGAGAGAGAGAGAGAGAGAGAGATCTTACTTATATAAGTTATCTCCTCCTTTTCTGAAACATAATACGGTTTGTTTTGTTAACGCTTGAGACATAGATCTTCTTCGAGCTTCATCTAGTTGGTTTGTCCAATTTTGTATTTAATTTGATATTCTTTGTTGGAAATTAAATTATATTTTATTGGCTTCCTATGTAATTCAGACTGAAGGATGTATACTCTTACTAATAAAATACGTGGAGGCAGAATCTTTGTGCAGTTTTTACCATAAAACAGTTAATATCCTGCTATATATATCACTTGTTTATTAGCATTGTCATGGAAAAAAAATAATCCTAAATAAAATATATAAATTTTCAATGATTATATATAATGTGTATCACTGGGTGCTTTGGAGTATAGTAGACCGAGTTTAGAGTTATGATAATTTACCAGTTCATAGTGTTAGTATTATTTTGATAAAATAATTGTTCCTTACCTATATATCAACTGGGGCTAGAATTATTATGATTTTTAAGTCTTTTTGGACTGGTTATAATTTAAGGATATGAAATCAGATTATTGTAACTTTTCCATTTGATGTTGGCAACCTTGAACAAGCCTTATAATTTCATAAGATATTGATGTTTGTATAAAATTAAACCTAGGTTGGAATTAAAAAACAAAATTGGCAATATTATTAGAATTATTCTTACAATGATATTTTTTATTCTTATAATAATTACATATATGATTTTGTATGCATTTTCTTCTAGGTTAACGTGGAATAGGAGAGGACGCTCATCAGGACGTCAAGGTTACAAAAAGGATACTTTGAAAGGGCAATAAACAGTGAAACTTCTTTAATATAAACCAACAATATTTTTTCCATTCAGTGAAGTGTAGAAATATATATACTATAGTGAGGTCAGTCTCCATTTCCCGTAATGTATAATGTGTAAGATATTTTCATCTTAATATTAACTATGGCGCTGTTGATGTACACCCCCTACCTGCATAGCGATCGCTGGCGTATTTTGAACGTAGAGTTTTCTGTCGAGCAACAGAGTTACAGCCTATATAATCACCGGGTAATGATATTATAAAATTTATTTTGTTAATAAAAATAACATTTTAGATGCATTTGTGACTAGACTAAAGAACTAAGCTGTTTCATGTGAATTTCTAGAGTTAGAAAAAGTTATCATAGATCAAGTGATTGCACATTGCACATCACAAGAGCTAAGAAAGAAATTATTGCAAGATAAAGATTTAACATTAGAAAAGGTAATGATAACAGGCAGAACTTAAGAAACATCAAATAGGCAAAATAACATAATAGGTTGTTCTACAAGCATTAGAATGGAAAATTCTAAAATTAGTACATTAGGTTTTAAGTGGAAAAACAATGAGAATCAGAGAAGGAATATGTCAAAGCCTAGTCATAGAAAAGTGCCTAACACTAATGTTCATAAATATCAGAATCAGGCTTATACACAGAAACAACAGGATAAACCCAAGTGTTATATGTGTGGTTAAACTGATCATCTTGCATACGAAGCAAAGCAATGCCCTGCTACTGGACAAACATGCCAGAATTGCAGAAAGATGGGTCATTTTGCAACTGCTTGTAGATTCCCTAAACAGTACTCAAAGAAAATAAATGCTACAGTTGATACTATTGGTCAAGAGAATAATGCGGAAAATATTCATGATAATCATGTTAAGTCAGAAACTGATTTTGTGTTTCGCATTAATTCCGTCAACAAAGGTGCAAAGAAACAATCATGGTAGAAGTAATCATAAATGGTAAACAAATTTTGATGTAAGTTGACACAGCAGCCGATGTATCAATTATGTCTGAGGAAAACGGCTAAAAGCATTCCTAATTTGTTATTAGAAGGTAAAAATAGAGTTTTAGAAGGTTATAATGGTTTTGATATTCAGGTAATAGGTGCTTTCAACGTAAAAGTACAGCACAAAGAACAGAAAATAGAGAGAATGCCATTAACAGTAGTAAAAGGTAATGGGCAAACTTTGCTAGGTTTAGATTGGCCACAGTATTTGAAGTTAGATTGGCCTAGTATTTTGAAGGTTACAGGTAGATAAGATGAACACAAAAATTAAATATCTATGGATAGTATCATATCAGAGTTTCAAGACGTATTTGAAGATAAAGTAGGTACAGTAAAGAACGCAAATGCAATTCTAGTTTTGAAACCTGACAGTTCTCCTAGATTTTGTGCTCCGAGACCAGTACCGTATGCATTGAAAAGTGCAGTTGAAACAGAAATCAGGAGATTAGAAAATGAAGGTTCCTGGGAAAAGGTTATATATTCAGATAGGGTTACACCATTAGTTTCTATTGTGAAGGAAAGTGGATAGGTTAGATTAAGTGGAGATTACAAAGTAACGTTAAATCCACAACTGCAAGTAGCTCAACATCCCTTACCAAATCCGAAAGACATGTTTGCAACTATGTCAGGATGCAGTGTTTTTTTTTCCAAATTAGATTTAAGACAAGCATTTCAACAGCTTCCCATGGATGAAATTTCATAAGAATTATGTACAGTAAATACATCCTTAGGTTTGTTTAGACCAAAGAGATTACCTTATGGAGTTGCAAGTAATCCAGCTATATGGCAACAAACTATGGATAAGATTTTTTCAGGAATGCAAGGAGTATTAATTTTTATAGATGATATTCTAATTGCTGGCAAAGACACAAGAGAACATAGAGAAAGATTGCGAACAGTTCTGAAGAAGTTGAAGGAACATAATATTAGAGTAAATAAGAGCAAATGTATTTTAGAAGTTGATTCAGTGGAATACTTGGGTTTTGTAATAAATGGCAAGGGTATTCACAAAACTAAAGAGAAGATTAAAGCTGTACAATCAACCAAAGTACCGGAAAATGTTAAGGAATTACAATCATTTCTAGGTTTAGTAACATTTTATGGGAATTTCATTCAGATTTTTTCTACAATTGCACATCCATTGTATAATCTGTTGAATAAGGGTGTAGAATGGAAGTGGACAAAAGAGTATCAGGAATCTTTTGAAAGAATCAAACAGGAAATAACATCACCTACATTCTTAGTAAATCATCAAATGGATTTACCAGTTGAATTAGTATGTGATGCATCAAACATAGGTTTAGGTGCAGTATTATCTCATGTAATGCCAGATGGAACAGAAAAACCAATTGCATTCACTTCTAGAGTATTGAACAAGGCAGAAAGGAATTACTCTCAAATAGAAAAGGAAGGTTTAGCATTAGTTTATGGAGTTGAAAAATTCCATATGTATCTTTATGGTAGGAAAAATTTCACACTTGTTACAGATCATAAACCTTTATTAGCAATATTGGGTCCAAAAGCAAGTTTACCTACGTGGGTAGCTGCAAGACTACAACGTTGGGCAATTAGGTTAGCAGCGTACCACTGTGATATAGAATACCGTCCAACATCAAACATGGGTAATGCAGATGCTTTATCCAGATTACCCGTAGACAAAGCTCCAGAGGAGTATGATGACAGTGTTCTGTTAATTTCTGTATATGATATACCCATAACTGCAAAAGATGTAGCGCACAGTACCACGAGAGACTCAGTACTTAGTAAGGTTTTGGAGAGATTGTGCGAGATATAGGAAATTTACATTATGATGTTCGTGTTGGTGATAATGTTGTAAAACATCATGTTGATCAATTACAGCTATTTCAAAGAAGTACAGTAGAGCATGTGAATGTTAGAGATGAGAAACTTATTATTATTATTATTATTATTATTATCATTATTATTATTATTATTACTATCCGAGCTACAACCATAGTTGGAAAAGCAAAATGCTATAATCACAGGGGCCCCAATAGGAAAAAATAGTCCAGTGAGGAAAGGAAATAAGGAAATAAATAAATGAAGAGAACAAATTAACAATAAACCCTTCTAAAAAAGGCAACAACGTCTAAACAGATATGTCATATATAAACTAGTAACAACGTCAAAAATAAATATGTCATATATAAACTATAAAAAGACTCATGTCCACCTGGTCAACAAAAAAGCATTTGCTCCAACTTTGAACTTATGAAGTTCTACTGATTCAACTACCCGATTAGGAAGACCATTCCACAACTTGGTCACAGCTGGAATAAAATTTCTAGAGTACTGCGTAGTATTGAGCCTCAGGATGGATAGGGCCTGGCTATTAAAATTAACTGATTGCCTAGTATTACGAACAGGATAGAATTATCCAGGGAGATCTGAATGTAAAGTATGGCCAGAGTTATGAAAAATCTCATGCAACATGCATAATGAACTAATTGAACGACGGTGCCAGAGATTAATATCTATATCAGGAATAGGAAATTTAATAGGCCGTAAGTTTCTGTCCAACAAATTAAGATGAGAATCAGCTGCTGAAGACCAGACAGGAGAACAATACTCAAAACAAGGTAGAATGAATGAATTAAAACACTTCTTCAGAATAGATTGATCAACGAAAATCTTAAAAGACTTTCTCAATAGGCCAATTTTTTTTGCAAGTGAAGAAGACACAGACCTTGAATGTTTCTCAAAAGTAAATTTGCTGTTGAGAATCACACCTAAAATTTTGAAAGAGTCATACAAATTTAAATCAAATGAGTCAAATATTAACCAAGATGCTCCAACATCAAATGTAGATTCAGAACCAATTCATGTACCAGTACAAGATGAGGTTAAAGTGCTTCCTAATAGGATTAACAGAGGAAAGCCCCCTGAGAGATTAGATTTATAAAGATTTTTACAATGTCAAGTTAAGGGGGAGGAGACTGTATTGTATTATTGTGATAATGTGCTATATTATTTCAAGTGTTACAGGTATTGCGCAACATTGCATCATATTGCATGAATAAAACCTGTTATGCTTTGTACATAAGTGTAATGATTTATTTTGGTATTAGGATTCAAACATTTGTTGATTACCTCAAAGATAGGATATAATTCTTTATAGTTTTGTACTGGAGTAGGATTTAAGACTTTTCAGAGCGATGCTCTTTAGTTTAGCAATGTTTTGGTTTTGTCAGATTGTGTATGACGCTCCACACATGCTTAGGAGTCAGCTGTCATAGAGCAATGTAGTCACAAGAGTTATTAAAGTGTATTTTAAGAATACCAACGTATCATTAAAATCCCACCAAGAAAAAATGACGAACAAAGATAGGATCAGCTGAAAAATAATTACTAACAATTCTTCATCTATGTTCCAGATGATTATTATGGTTAATAGAAACATCCTATCAACACATTATTATTCATGAAAAATTATGATAAAACAATTCTATTGTTAAAGGCTTTACTTTAAAACCTTCTATCTCTGTTGAACATTGAGAACTATGTAATGAAAACTAATATATTCGTGAGTTATATAGGTAATAAAAAAATAAATAAATAAAAAACAGTTCGATTATATTTTGAATACAAATTTGAGTGTTTCCACACTTTACATTTTTTAATATCCCGGATGTAGCAGATATGTTTATTCTTTTGTGAAAAAACCTGATTAAGGATGTCTTCCACTTTCTTTTTTCATCTATATACCAATTTAATATTTGTGATTCTAGTTAATCTCGTTTATGGCTATTGAAGAATTAGAATGAGTCTACAAATATAAAACTAGCTGTTGTTTCATTTGTTTTAGTCTCAACCTCACATTTTTTCTAAATAATCCCCAAAAAGAGAATCCATATTTAATCTGGCATTAAATTATCATAATCCAAGATTATAAAGGTTGTTAATTCGTTTTTTTTTTCCTGAATATTTCATCACGTTTTGTGTTTGGTTATATTCATGCAGTCTACGATGTACGGGTTCATTATTGATCTAGGGGAAAATTAAAGTCATACTGACTTGAAAAGTCCTCATTCATAGGGTACTTGACACAATATATTTATAAGATACAACAATATACGAAATTAGAGATGAATACAATTACGCAATATTATCTACAAGTATAACTCGCGAGAAAACGTTGGCCAATCACCTTTCCTTTCCTACAGTTTGTAAAGGAAGTCAACCAATAGCAATGCTGGAAACTTGTTTATAGTCAAATTGATTGAGCGGTTTTGTTAGATAAAGTACCAGAGTGATCATGTGGTCAGCTGGTATATGCGGGAAACAAAAAGCTAATTACTGTTTACATTCTGAATCGACTAACCAAGTACTTATCAAATAAATTTTCTACTGTCTTTCAATTACCATTCTTATTTCATGAGGGAATAAGCCTTTATCTGTTATAGGTAACATGGTATGTAATGCGATTGTATATATATATATATATATTTCATTATGTTATACACGATTCTCTACATTACTGTATGCGGCATTCTTTTGATGATATATATATATATATATATATATACATATATATATATAGAAGTATATATATATATATATATATACATATATATAAGTGTATATATATATATATATATATATTGTTTTTGGATATAGCTTTCCTCTAATGCAGTTTTCGTTAATTTACAGATTCACTCATATTTTCGAGAGAAAAAAAAAACTATGATTAGAATACAAGAACTGGAACTCTGAAATATCTTAAAACCAGGGAAGAAGACGTCCAAATATTTCTAGACCCAATTTCCTGCAAATTAAATCAACAATGGAACCTGTGCCACGAGTGGAACTGCCTTTAATTGAATCTCGCTCTCAAAACGCTTAGTTATTTCTTCTCAGGAATTTGCAGACGCCCGAGGAAGTCTAAGTCTTATTTTTATTCTTTTTTTCCTTAAAAGAATCCAGGACGCTTGTGTGAATAGAAGGAGGCTTAAGGCTTTGTAAGGAGTTTAACCTTTTGGTGCTCATAATGATACAAAGCGATGATTAAAGGCGTTTTTGTTTTCGTTATATCAATATTTATATAAATTGTGCATTGGCAGAGAGAGAGAGAGAGAGAGAGAGAGAGAGAGAGAGAGAGAGAGAGTGTCTCGACCTGTCATCAAACATGGGTGTTTAATAAAAAAAAAAAAACGAACCTTCTACACGATTTCTATTCAATTCAAACACTACAGCTGTGACGTAAGAGGCTTTAAAAATGAATTTTCTGCTATTTCAGACACCCTGAATTACTTTCCAACTCCTTTTCTTCATGCATTGAAATATTAGACTTAAACTTGTTCCATTTATGTTTTCAATATATTGGTAATACAATATAATGATTTACTTTGTACTATTCATAACAATAATTTACCCGGCAGAACTAATACAAAGCTCCACACGATCATTGGCAGTAACGATTGTTGAATAATTCCCCTATAAAAAACCAGAAATAGGGGTAAGGACTTTTTTTGTAAATAGTAATGAAAAAAAATATATCGCTGATAATTGTTTTTATAAATGTATTAAAATATATATGTTTTAAGAATTCTATATCATGAAATATATAATGAAATATATTGTTCGGTAAAAAGAGATCCACTTAAAATCTTCTCAGATGATTTTAAGAAAATGCCATAATTTGAAATGGTCCCCCAAACCAAGAAAAAAAAATAGATGAAAACAAATAAGATTTAGAATTAAAAAAAATGATAATAATAGGAATAAATGTAAAAAGTTAACTCGATCAACCAACCCTATATAATGGGGTTTATGTCAAAAGAAGAATAAGAATGAAGCATAAATGTAAAAGCGACAAAAACATATTGCCTGCTATTCTTACTAAAGTTGTGTACAAATGTAATTCTTAAATATAACATCCATTGTAATGAAATGGGATTATATTTTAAAATGCAATACATCAATATAATGCATAATGATGCTCTTTCCACAATAGAAAATTGTTTACGTATGAAGGAATTAGCGAGGACGGAACTGTATAGAAAATCTCGTTCAAAATTTAGAATTACTATTTAGGTATTAGATATATTAAGGTATTTCACATATTTTCATAACCAGCAGAGCTATTTTTGTTCTTATATTTATCATTATTGTTCCTATCATCATTATAGTCGGTGATGATGATAATAATAATAATAATAATAATAATAATAATAATAATAATAATAATAATAATAATAATAATAATCATAAAGATATTGAATGAAAGAGTTATCAGATATTCTCGACTTCACTCCCACTAATAATAAAAAAAAAACAAATTATTCATTATTTCACACGTTTCTGAAGAGCCTACTCTCTCTCTCTCTCTCTCTCTCTCTCTCTCTCTCTCTCTCTCTCTCTCCTTTTTCTTACTGTCATCGTCATAATTCCCCTGAAGCCAACAGTCATCTACTCTATTCTAATAGCCCTCCACAATACCTACTTCTGAAACTCTTCCTATAAACGCAGGTAATGACCGTACATCATTTCCTATAGTTAAGGGTGGCAAATGAATACAACCTCTCCATTGTAGTTCGTTGAGCTATAATAGCCCCAACACCTGTTTTCTGACCATGTCGTCCTAAAACATTGGGTTTGGTTGTTGCAATAGAGGTATTAGTTTTTTTTTGTTTTGTTTTTTTAAAGTGAACTTTAATGTCATAATAAAGATCCCATGTCCGGTCGACTTGGTGGTTTGTGATTTCCCATCTCTAATTATTTACTCTTGTCAGGTTTCACTTAAAACACCCAGAGCATCAAAGCTTTTTGCAATATATATATATATATATATATATACATATATATATATATGCACAGACATATATATATATATATATATATATGTATATATATATATATATATATACATATATATATGTGTGTATATATGTATATATATATATATATATGTGTGCATACACACACACACACACACACACACACCATAATAAAGATCCCATGTCCGGTCGACTTGGTGCTTTGTGATTTCCCATCTCTAATTATTTACTCCTGTCAGGTTTCACTTAAAACACACAAAGCATCAAAGCTTTTTGCAATATATATATATATATATATATATGTATGTATATATATATATATATATATATAGCCTACATTATATACATATATATTGATATATATTTATATATATAGCGATATATATATATATATATATATGTGTGTGTGTGTGTGTGTGTGTGTATGTATGTATAAGGAATTTAATCAGAAAAGATATATTTTTGGGGGAGATAGCCATGTGTTCCTAAGTGAAGTTTTTCTAGGCTGCTATCTACTTGGGATATTTCCGGAGAGTGATATTCCAGAGAATTTTTCTTGTAGAGGTATCACAGGGTTCTTACCCCAGGAGCGAATATCTCGAAATATATCGTGTATGTAACAGAGACGTGTTTAAAACAACCACGGCTATCCTTCCCCGAATAGAGTTCACCTTGTCTCGAAGGATATGGGATATTATTGGATACGTGGGAGAGCTGTTATAACTCCGATCCCAGTGTTTTACTGTAAACATGTTTGCTGATTCATCATTCCAGCAGCAGCCAACGTATGAAACATGGCCTCAAGCTGAAAATTAGGAGGGGATGAGAAGTAACGGGTGGGTCCATCAGGACACCATGGCTATCTCTCCGAATTTAGATTTTTCCTATGTCAAAATCCCTTTTTTGGGATCGAGCAATGTCGTCCTTATGGAAGTGTACCAGAGAATTGGAATTCTCAAATATGGCAAATTAGGGTTTTAACCACATAGGCCTACATGCTCTTTAGTGTCAGTCTCACTTATTATAGAAAATTTAGAATCGTTATACTATTAGTGCATCTCATGATGGTTTGTTTTGTATTTTCAATTATAGCTGTTTGGGGCAATAATCCAACTATATTACTGGACTATGCAAGTTTTTGTTACCATCACAGGCCCACTCACTGTGATGTAAGTACCTTTGTATGAACATATATCGAAGAAGCTATATTGTGTAAAATGTTGGGTTAGAAATTAGAGGTACACTTCTTTTTATTAGGAATAGTAGCTCCAAATAAAGAAAATGTAAGATGACGTACCATCTTTTATCTTTTCCGAAAGTATATAAATATAACAAAATTTGTGCAACAATATTTACATTTTTCTTTGTCCTTAAAATAAGAGATTTTTATTCCAGTAATTTCGTATAGAATAAAATAGTAACATCATTCTTTATGATAAAGATACGATCCCCTTTTGACACTTCAATATAAAAAATTTATAACACAATGCAAATTAGAAGAATATTCAACCTGCGCTATGCACACTGTAATAGTCCCATATACAGTCCATTAGACTCCATGCAAATATTAAGAAGCAGGTTTAAACACACTACCAGCTGCCTCAACGAAGTGTTTCATTTCTTCTAATTGTCGCAAGTAATGTTTGAAAAACACTCCTGAAGATTTTCATCCTGTGTAAGTTTGTAATCCTACGAAGGACATATATTGGAAGAAGTTTAAGGAAGAGGCAAATTTCCTAGGATCATGACCCGATGACATAGTATCTGGGTCAGCCCTTCTGATAAAATAGGTAAGTTTGGACTTCGGCTGAAAGAAATAGATTCATACCAATAGAACACTTTTCCCCAAAAATCGGTCGTTCAGACAATCTAAGGTGGCGAAACCATATACAATTCTAACTACGGTGACACCAGGTGTGCCTAAGATGGCAACTATTCATGGGTCCATTGTCTAACCTTTCATTGCCCGTCAGGTAAGTCAACACAACACGCCAAAAGGCATCGCTAAGTCGGCAACTGTTAGACGTTCCCATAGGGAACTAGTCATAGGGTAAGAGGGAAGGTACAGATCAATAAAAAAGGGGGGCAGCTGGTAGAGCTGACTGCCTCTTGCCTATTTGATAACAATGAATAGGTTTTTGCCCATTTAAAATAATGAGAGCCATTTATGACAACCAGGATACAAAAAATTCACAAATTCGATAAAAATCCTGCCAACTAGGAGGTATCCAATCGATCAATGTTTGAGGAAAATGTTCCTAAGATATGGAGGGTGGGATATAGACGCAGCCAAGAAGTTTAAGGTGAGAGAGAGAGAGAGAGAGAGAGAGAGAGAGAGTATATATATATATATATATATATATATTTAAATATATAAATATATATATATATATATATATATAGATAGATAGATATATATTATATATATATATATATATATATATTGTAAGGAAATTTTCCTTATTAACGTAAATAATTTAAAAGGATTAAGAAAATAAATTTTCCAGTGGTTATTGTGCCATCTGTTGGTTGCGCTCGTAGCCAGGTATGTCATACTTGTGTATTTCTGTTTTTCATATCCGTGGTGGGAGAGAGGAGGAACCAAGAGGCAGTTAGCAAGACTGTTTACCTTGAAAGGTAAATTTGTTATGTACGTCAGTGTTCCACGAATTCGTCTGCAGAGGACACTCTTTCCTGCTTCAAGTGGTGGTGGAGTGACTTAGTGATGGACAGCAACCATTGGCTAATACCTAAGCTCCTGTTAGTCTAGGGACAGACTCGTTTTGACCACTTCGAAGCCTGCAGACGTGACACTGCCGTTCAGTTTTGCCTTGGGGTAAGAATAACATTGTGTAGTTTCCCTTGCTGAACGATTTTGGAAAGCCTGAAGTATTTTCATCGGTGTGTGGCTGCCGCTGGGTACCAGTAATTATGTGATCATTCAAGCATAACATTACGTTAATGGTTTGGATCTCGACGGGTTCGTCCTTCAAACCTGATTCTGTGACAAAGACCTGGTGCAAGAGAACTTACATCATCCCACGGAAATTAAGCTATTGTTGAATGTATGTAATTAGTTAGGGTTTATTAATTTTAATTGTCTCCAGTCTATTCCTTTTACTTTCCTATCACCGTATGTATAGTTTGTGTGTGGGTGCATCATTGATGGTTGGTTTCTTTGTCTCTTTCTTTTATTTTTCCGGTGAGCTAGAGTTTGTTTGGGTCCTAGATGCCTTTTTGTAATGCGAATGGTTTATTTCCTTCCTGGCTGGAGATTTATTTTCATTTGAGGAGAATTAAGTTTATGTAATAAACAGGAATTTGAATTTGATTAAGAGTCTTTGTTTTGAACCTTTCCTTCTCGGTGGATTTTGATACGTCAATGTCTAGTTCTAGCTGGCTGAATACAAAGAACCTGTGACATAAATGGCGACCTTGCCAGGATCCTGTTGAATTCTTTTCTCAGGATCCCTAGAATATTGACATTGCCGTGTTGGAATCTTCAGTAGAGGATTGGTTGTTCAGATATTTTGATAGTTAATTAGGTTTAAAACTTTGATAAAATGAGTGAGTCTGAGCTTACGATGACTGAGATTAATGTATCGGAATTTTTGGGTAGGGGTGACTGGGAGGCTAGGCTTGGTGATTTAAGTAAAGGTCAGTTGTTTGCACTAGCAGAGCATTTCAAGTTAGTAGTATCTCCTGGTGTAAAGAAAGGAACTCTGTTGCTACAGGTAGCGAGTGCGATAAGGGGTGGTGCTATGGGTGCGACTTCGGACGAAGTAGGATTAATGCAAGATAGGTTAGCATTACAGAAATTGGAGGTGGAAAAGTTGAAATTACAGTTTCAGATGGGAGAGATGGAGATGGCCAATAGGGAAAAGGAAAGGGAAATGGAGAAGGTTAGATTAGAACATGAGAGGGAACAGGAAATGGCTAGATTGGAACAGGAAAGGGCTAGATTGGAACAGGAGAGGCAATTGGAGTTTGTTCGAATGGAACATGAATTGCAGGTTCTTCGTTTAAAACAAACTGGACCGGAAGACCACTTTAACATTAGTCATGCTATTAAGCTAGTCCCTGTGTTTAACGATGCTGATGTGGCTGAATTCTTCTCAGCTTTTGAGAAGTTAGCAAGAAAGTTAGGTTGGCCTGAGACTATGTGGACTACCCTAATTCAGTGCAGGTTGGTTGGGAAAGCACAAAAAGTGTATGCAGCATTGAGTGAAGAGGTAAGTGCAGATTATAGTAGGGTGAGAGAGATTGTATTAAAAGCTTATGAGCTTGTGCCAGAAGCCTACCGCCAGAGATTTCGTAATCTAAGAAAGGTTCCAAATGATACTTATGTAGAGTTTGCTAGAGCTAAAGAATTAGCATTTGATGAATGGTTGAAATCAAAAGTGGTTGATGATTTTGCAGGGATAAGGGAAATAATCCTTATTGAAGAGTTCAAGAATAATGTAGGGCATGAACTGAAGATACATTTAGAAGACTTAAAGTTAGATACTGTGGGAGCAGTTGCAGTGGCAGCCGATGAGTACGCACTATCACACAAGTCTGTGTTTAAGTTTGCTGATAAGCAAAGTAGGTGGGATAAGGATAGGAGGTTTGAAAAGACTCCGGAGCAGGGAGCGAAATCCTCTAAATCCAGTTCTCCTGGAAGAAAGGTTCAGTCTTTTCCAAAGACAAGTAAAAGGGATGTAACGTGTTATTTTTGTAAAAAGAAGGGCCATATTAGGTCAGAATGTTCTGCCTGGAAGGGGCAGGGGAGTTCCAAGAAGCCTGTAGGTCTACTTGGGAGAACTTCTGGGGGTGTATCCTGTGAGTTTGGTAACTTTGGAAAATATGTCTCAAGTGGTGAAGTGTTCACAAAGGACCAGGATGGTTTTGGGAGACGGGTAAATGTATTGCGGGATACTGGTGCTGCCCAGTCGTTGATTTTGAGATCGGCGTTGCCTGACAATTTTGTAGAGGAGCAGCTAGAGTATGTGTTGTTGGGTGGCTTCCCAAACACTGTGGTGGCGTGTCCTCTGGCCGAGTTTTGGTTAAACTCGGATTGGGTCAAGGGCCTGTTAAAGTTGGCAATTGCAGATGAACTACCAGTGAACGGTGTGCAGGTTGTGATAGCCAATGATACTGAGTCGGATACGGGGAGTAGTTGTCCGGTAGTGCAATGTAACGGTACCACTCAGATTGGTGAGAGTAGTCCTATGATGGCTATTACTCGTTCTACAGTCCAGTCTCCTAGTGTTGAGGATGAGGATTTGGGTCTAGATAGGCTTGAAGGACTGGTAGATGGAGTTTCTGATGTGAAAGTTCCTAGTCTGGTATCTAAGTGGGATGATACTGTAGGATGGGATAGGAACTCACTAAGTATTGCTCAGAAGGAAGAGTTTAATGAAGAGGGGGAAGGAGAGGTTAGCTCAGATTTGACGAGACCTAAGATGAAATGGGAAGATGGTATCCTGTATCGGTTTAGTCGTTTCAAAAGATCGCCAACTGAGATGTGGGAGGTAAGGAAGCAGATAGTAGTTCCTCTTGAATATCGGGGCAGAAATCTTGTGGTTTGCACATGAAGATTTACTTGCTGGTCATTTTGGAGTAAGCAAAACTTTTAGGAAAGTTGCTGAGCATTTCTTTTGGCCAAGAATGAAGGCAGAGGTGAAGAGGTATGTTAATTCTTGTACTAAGTGTCAAATGGTTGGTAAACCAAATCAGAGAATTGCTAGAGCCCCTTTACAACCCATTCCAGTGGTTGAAGAACCATTTAAAGAGATATTGATAGATATTGTGGGGCCATTGCCAAAGACTAGCAGTGGTTTTCAGTATATACTGACAATAATGGATAGAATGTCCAGGTACCCCGAAGCTGTACCCTTAAGGAGTATTCACAGTAAGAAAGTAATCGAAGCACTTATTGGTTTCTTTACTAGGTTTGGATTGCCGAAATCGGTTCAGTCTGACTGTGGTAGTAATTTTATGAGTAAAGAATTTGCTAAACAGATGAAAGAGTTCAAAATTAATCATGTAACTTCATCACCATACCACCCAGAGAGCCAGGGTCAGATTGAACGATTTCATCAAACTTTGAAGTCCATGCTAAAGAAATATTGTGGGGAAGATCCAAGGAACTGGGATAAGGCAATTCCTTATTTATTGTTTGTATTTAGGTCTGTACCGAGTGATATGATGGGATTTTCTCCATTTGAGCTTGTATTTGGTCACAAGGTAAGAGGTCCTTTGGATGTTGTTAAAGAAAGTTGGGAAAATAATAATCCAAAAGTTAGCCTGGTTCAATTTCTAAAAGAATCTAGGGAAAAGCTTTATAAGTTTTGGGAGTTTGCTAAGGAGAACTTGAAAGTTGGGCAAGGTAAAATGAAAAAAATTTTTGACATCAAAGCTAGGAGAAGGGTATTTGAAGTTGGGGATAAAGTTTTAGTTTTATTACCTACCCCTGGTAATCCCCTAGGAGCCAAGTTTTCAGGACCATGGAAGATAGCTAAGAGGGTAAGTAGCTTGAATTATCTGGTGGAGACCCCAAGTAGAAGACAAAAACACCAGCTTTGTCATGTTAACATGTTGAAACCCTATTATGAAAGAGTAGCAAAGAAGCCATTGTTGTTGTTGGGGAAAGTAGAAATGGAAAGAGAATGTTTGGAAATAGAAGGTAAGTGGCCTAAAGGTAATAGCGATGTATTAAATAACTTGCCAAATATGTTGTCTCACTTAGATGGGGATCAAATTGAGTCCATCTTAAATTTGATAGAAGTGTATCCAGATTTATTTAAGGACACCCCAGGTTGTACGGCTGTGATACAGCATGATGTGGAGGTTAGAGGGGCTAAACCGATAAAACAGGCGCCTTATAAAACTAATCCATTGAAAAGGGAAGTAATCAAAACAGAGGTAGAGTACATGTTGCAGCATAATCTGATAGAAAGTAGTTACAGTCCATGGAGTTCACCTGTGGTGTTGGTGAAGAAGGAGAATGGTCAGTATAGAATGTGCATAGATTACCGCAAGGTTAATGCAGTTACAAAGACTGACAGTTTTCCTTTACCTCGGGTAGAGGACTGCATCAATGATGTAGGTAAGGCAAAGTTTATCAGTAAGTTCGACCTTCTAAAGGGGTACTGGCAAGTACCGTTGACACCCAGAGCTAAGGATATCTCTGCTTTTGTGACCAGTGAGGGATTATTTGCCTGCAACGTGATGCCTTTTGGCATGAAAAATGCATTCTGCTACATTTCAGAGACTAATGAACAACTTGGTAGGTTCTCTAGAGGGTTGTGGTAGTGTACATTGATGACATTGTGGTATATAGCGATGACTGGGACACCCATATTCAAAGAATACTTAAGTTATTTGAAAAACTTAGCCAGGCATGGCTGGTTATCAATCTTGCCAAATGTGAGATAGCCAAGGCTAGTGTATTGTATCTTGGTCATGAAATAGGTCATGGGAAGATTGTCCCGAAAGATGCAAACGTCAGAGCCATTTTAGAGTTTCCTGTGCCTTATGACAAAAGGTCTGTTCGTAGATTTCTTGGCATGGTAGGGTACTACAGGAGATTTGTGATAAATTTTGCCACAATTTCTAATCCTCTTACTAATTTATTGAGGAAAGAAGTAAAGTTTGAGTGGAATGAAGAGTGTCAGAGGTCA
>NC_090741.1:100955383-100962883 GCF_036898095.1 Palaemon carinicauda | reverse complement strand
CCTACCAGGCCGGCACAAATTGGTGCTGACTCATCTGGCAGCACGCTGACTGCGCTGATACTGCCGGTCGGCAGGGTATAGACAGGACCTTGCTGGCGACAGTACAGTAACTGTATGGAAGCTAGAATGTTACATTCTCCCCTTCCATTTGAACCTTCGTTCTGGAGAAAGGTAGTAAAATTAGACTTTTACACCCATATTTACTATATACATACACAGTATTAGGTAACCTTTTCTCCATGCTTTCTCTCTCTCTCTTTTAGCTAGGAGGCTGGATGTGACGGCAAAAGCTAGCTATGCCGACGACCTGCCGGCTTAAGTACAGTATATGTTTATACAGGTAGTTAGTATAATTGCAGTATAGGATATACTGCAAATAGAAAGCTACTGTATATTTTATACTAGTAGTGTTTTCCAATATATTTTGAGTATCCTACTCAAGTATTTGTGGAACCCAATCTCATATTGAAAGAATTTAATTTCTTTAATATTCTGATTAGAAATCAGTCTTCAGATTACGCTGCAATATAAATATTTTAAGGACTGGAGATTACACTCCTAACCCTTAAAGGGCAGAGCCCTTATCCTTGAGTCTCCATGATCAGGAAACTCTATGATTTAATATTGTAAGGGAGGTCACAGCAAATAGGTTGTGTGTAATACACAAATATATGTCTTTAATTTTCCCAAGTCCAGTTGGCATCATGCCAGCTGGACCGTGCAGTCAGATGCTTGCCATGAAAGCAGCACATTGGCTGGATCCAACTATATATAATTATACAGTAGCCAGTAATTTACAATGTAGTGCATATTGCAAATAGAAAACTACAGTACGATAATACATGCATACATATACCAAGGCACTTCCCACAATTTTGGGGGGTAGCCGACATCAACCAAAGAAACAAAACAAAAAAGGGGACCTCTACTCTCTACGTTCCTCCAGCCTAACAAGGGACTCAACTGAGTTCAGCTGGTACTGCTAGGGTGCCACAGCCCACACTCCCACAATATCCACCAAAGATGAAGCTTCATAATGCTACCTCCGCGGTAATCTAAGGCATCGGAGGGCAGCAACAGGGCCTACCGGAACTGCGTCACAATCGCTCTCCATTCATCCCTATTTCTAGCACGCTCTCTTGCCTCTCTCACATCTATCCTCCTATCACCGAGAGCTTTCTTCACTCAATCCATCCACCCAAACCTTGGCCTTCCTCTTGTACTTCTCCCATCAACTCTTGCATTCATCACCTTGTTTAGCAGACAGCCATTTTCCATTCTCTCAACATGGCCAAACCACCTCAACACATTCATATCCACTCTAGCTGCTAACTCATTTCTTACACCTGTTCTCACTCTCACCACTTCGTTCCTAACCCTATATACTCGAGATACACCAGCCATACTCTTCTTAGACACTTCATCTCAAACACATTCAATTTCTGTCTCTCCGTCTCTTTCATTCCCCACAACTCCGATCCATACATCACACTTGGTACAATCACTTTCTCATATAGAACTCTTTTTACATTCATGCCCAACCCTCGATTTTTTACTACTCCCTTAACTGCCCCCAACACTTTGCAACCTTTATTCACTCTCTGACGTACATCTGCTTCCACTCCATCATTTGCTGCAACAACCTACCCCAAGTACTTAAACTGATCCACTTCCTCAAGTAACTCTCCATTCAACATGACATTCAACCTTGCACCACCTTCCCTTTTCGTACATCTCATAACCTTACTCTTACCCATATTAACTCTCAGCTTCCTTCTCTCACACACTCTTCCAAATTCTGTCACTAATCGGCCAGGCTTCTCTTCTGTGTCTGCAACCAGTACAGTATCATCCACAAACAACAACTGATTTACCTCCCATTCATGGTCATTCTCGTCTACCAGTTTTAATCCTCGTCCAAGCACTCGAGCATTCACCTCTCTCACCCCTCCATCAACATACAAGTTAAACAACCACGGTCACATCACACATCCCTGTCTCAGCCCCACTCTCACCGGAAACCAATCACTCACTTCATTTCCTATCCTAACACATGCTTTACTACCTATTTAGAAACTTTTCACTGCTGGCAACAACTTTCCACCAACCCCATATAACCTCATCACATTCCACATTGCTTCCCTATCAATTCTATCATACGCTTTCTCCAGATCCATAAACGCAACATACACCTCCTTACTTTTGCTAAATATTTCTCGCATATCTGCCTTACTGTAAAAATCTGATTCATACAACCCCTACCTCATCTAAAACCACCCTGTATTTTTAAGATTACATTCTCTGTTTTATCCTTGATCCTGTTAATCATTACTCTACCATACACTTTTCCAACTACGCTTAACAAAATAATACCTCTTGAATTACAACACTCAAGCACATCTCCCTTATTCTTATACATGTACAATATATGCACAAACCCAATCTACTGGTACCATTGATAACACAAAACACAAATTAAACAATCTCACCAACCATTCAAGTACAGTCATACCCCCTTCCTTCAACATCTCAGCTCTCACACCATCCATACCAGACACTTTTCCTACTCTCGTTTCATCTAGTGCTCTCCTCACTTCATCTGTTGTAATCTCTCTCTCATTCTCATCTCCCATCACTGGCACCTCAACACCTGCAACAGCAATTATATCTGCCTCCCTATTATCCTCAACATTCAGTAAACTTTCAAAATATTCTTCCCATCTTTTCCCTGCCTCCTCTCCTTTTAACAACCTCCCTTTTCCATCTTTCACTGTCTCATCAATTCTTGAGCCAGCCTTCCTTACTCTCTTCACTTCTTTCCAAAACTTCTTCTTATTCTCTTTATATGAATGACCCAATCCCTGACCCCACCTCAGGTCAGCCACCCTCTTTGCCTCACGTACCTTGTGCTTTACTTCCATATTTTTCTCTTTATATTTTTCATACTTCTCTACACTATTACTCTGCAGCCATTCTTCAAAAGCCCTCTTTTTCTCTTCCACTTTTACCTTCACTCCTTCATTCCACCATTCACTGCCCTTCCTCATGCTGCCTCCAACAACCTTCTTGCCACACACACCACTTACAATCCGAACAAAATTTTCTTTTACTAACTTCCACTCCTCCTCTAAATTGCCAGTTTCTCTTACTTTCACTTCGTCATATGTCATTTTCAACCTTTCCTGATATTTACTTTTTACCCGCGGTTTTATTAGCTCTTCAAACCTAACTAGCTCCCTTTTACATTCACCTACTCTATTCCCCCACTCTTTTGCTACAACTAATTTTCCTTCCAACAAAAAATGATCAGACATACCGTTAGCCATACCCCTAAACATGTGCACGTCTTTTAATCTTCCAAAAATTCTTTTAGTTATCAACACATAATCCATTAATGCCATTTCTACTACTCTTCCATTTGCCACTCTTACCCATGTATACTTATTTTTATCTTTCTTTTTGAAAAAGCTATTACTTATCACCATCTCTTGCTCAACACACATATCCACCAGTCTCTCACCACTCTCATTTTCACCTGGTACGCCATACTTCCCAATGACACCTTCTACCTCTCCAGCGCCCACTCTAGCATTTAAATCACCCATGACAACTACATAATTCCTTGTACCCAGTCCTTCTACACACCTAGTTCATTCATTCCAGAACTCATTCCGCTCTTCTTCACTTTTCTCACTACCTGGCCCATACGCACTGACAAACGCCCAACATTCCCTACCCAACCTAACCCTTACCCACATTAACCTAGATGATATCTCCTTCCATTCCACTACTTTACCTGTCATCCATCCACTCAGCAATAAAGCCACACCTTCTCTAGCTCTTCCCCTTTCAATCCCAGACACTCTACCAGACATTTCACCAAACATCACTTCACCCTTTCCTTTTATCTTCGTCTCACACAAGGCCAATACATCCATCATTCTATTCCTATACATACTTCCAATTTCACATCTTTTACTCTCTATCGTACTACATCCACGCACATTCAAACATCCCAAAACTAGACTGCGGGGAGCAGTCACTCTCCCCCCAGCTCCATCTCTTTGTTGCTGTCTCACAGGATGTAGATACAGGAGAGGGGGTTCCTAGCCCCCTCGTCCCGTCCCTTTTAGTCGCCTCTTACGAAACGCGGGGATAACGTTGGCGCTATTCTAATTTTCATATGCCCCCGCGGCCAGAGGAGGGTATACAGTACTATTATACAGTAGTTATTTCTAACATATCTTGGGTAACCTTGTGCGAGCTACTGCTGGTGAAACTCTTATATTAAAGGAATAGTGTTTCTTCATTAAGCTGATTTAGAAATCAGTCATTCTTACCCCACAGTGTTTATATGAAAGGGACAGTAAATTATACACTTCTCTATCCCAAGGGGTGAGAACCCCCTTTTTATTTGAAGTTCCTTTGATAAGGGAATCTCCTCACATTTAACACTGAGGGGAGGCAACAGTATTTGTTTGCGAAGGATACAAAAGTATGTGTCTCCTACTATCCCTTTATAGCTTGCTATCCTAAGCTATTCTGTTAAGATACGACTTTTGATATATTGGTTATCAGTGAGATAACCAATTGTATACTCATTCTGTTTTCCTTTCTTTACAGGAGGAACTCCAGATTTGATGTGTTGCAGTCTTCTGCAAAACTAAGAGTAAGTATTTTTACGGACATAATGCATGCAGGTTTCATGCCTCCTGCAATATTATTTTCGAAACCCTGCATTATTGGAACCCGCAGGCTTGCAAAGTATGCTGGACTTTTTTGTCCAAGGGTTTCAAGAATCCCAGGTTTGTAGAGACTAGAGATGCCGCTTGTTTCAAGATACGCAACTGGGTGAGAGGCTTTCAGAAAATCTCTCCGGGACCTTACTTGCCTAATGAAAAGATGCGTAGGTTACTATTGCAAACAGCAAGTAATGAAATAGTGGTACACAAGACACGAGGTATATCTCCCGACGGCCAGGTAACCTTCGGGAAGGAGGGCAGAAAGCGCCCACGCGGAGGAGGGGACAATGACGGATTGGCATTGTCTCCGTCCATACCGGCTCTAGAGCCCGCAACATCGATATCTCCGCCTTTTATCCCTCTATTAGATGGAATGGATCAGTTATGGGCCCAATTGAGGAATCTGATAGAAAACTTGTGCAAACAGAGTGAAAAGCCGAAATGCAATGTAGAGCCTTGTAAAGCTCCACTTGTCGCTCCTCAGGGGTCATACAAACGTCCCATAGATCAAGACCTTCCAACATGCTCCAAAACCAATCCCTGGAGGTTTGCGGAGCTGATGCCGATTTCAAACGGCGAACTCTACATCTCGGAGGAGATGAGTGCTGTTCCTTTGGACAAAATCCAGTTTTGGCCAAGCTTTGACGCTTTCCATAACTGTTTCGTTAGACTGAAGGATGAACCAAGGTCAAGAAGAGGAACGGAATCAAAGGAAGTTATGATTCTCGACCATGATAAAGCACAGGCTATCCTATCAAGTAGCATAGAAAAAGGCTGGTTACTCGGTGTCGAAGGTAATCACACCAGGTAACGGGCACTCTTCCTGTCTTGCTCCTGCTTCATTTTCATTCCCCTTTACGGAGAAGGCATTCAAATATATCACCGAGGCACTGGAGGCAGGTAAACCGTGTCCTACACTCAAGGACAGGAGAAGAACTGGAAGGAAGTCCATTTAACCTTTTCAGTAGGAAGACTTGAGGTGGATGTCGCCAGTCGACAATTTAAGGAAAATGTCCCTAAATTATCTGAGTTTTTCTTACATGATGAACAAGTGACAAAGGAGAGACTTGCAGCCTACCTATCTCTACAAAACTACGTAGAGTTCTGTTCAGATCATCAAGATACCCCAGATATGCTCAAGGTCTTAGCTAAAATACATATGGCTACCTTGGTAAAAGACCTTTATGCCTTTATAAAGACTAGAAGAACATATAGGGAGTTTGTGTTCACTAACACGACAACGAAACACGAAACAAGGAAGCTAATATCTTCCAACATCTGGGGTAAAGACCTCTTTCCAGATGAGGTAGTCAGGAAAGTGATTAAGAACACCACCACGGAAAAAGTAGGAATTCTTCAAAAGTGGGGCATCCTTTCAAAATGACAGTCTTCCACAGTTGTGGGTCCCCAACCTAAGAGGAAGACGGAAAGGTCTTGAAATTCCTTTCGAGCTGTTCAACATCATCCCACAGTTGTAGTGACCGCGCTGCCACAGGCAGGTGGTCGTAAATATAATCCTACTGATCAGTCGAAGCATAGAAATGCTTCTGGTAGGAGGGATCACTGGACCTTCGATCCTTGGGTCCATGGCCTAATCAAGATGGGACTAAGATGGGAGGTGGAGAGGTCTCTACCACCATTTCCTCAACTCCTATAATCCAAAACCCTCCTGGAGGAGTTTACCTGAGACCTCTAGAGCATACAGGTGGTAAGGAAACTATAGTCCACCAAATTCCAGGGAAGGCCGTTGTGTGTCTACGAGAAGGAACCAAGAAAATTCAGTCATTCTGGACTTGTCGCCACTCAACAAGTCCATATAAAACTACGAGTTCAGAATGTTTATCTTTCTGAACATAAGGACCCTGTTGCAAAAAAAAAAAAAAAAAAGGTGCCCGTAGTCTTACCAGACCTGAAAATCGCCTATTGGCAACTTCCAGTTATTCACCCTCTCCCCTCCTATCTAGGATTCAAGTTACACAAAGTAAGTTTTTTCCTAAGAAAGATTCTTATTAGAATAGACACAGTCCTATATATCTTCATAAAATTTGCAGACACAGTCACTCAATAATTAAGGCAAGGAAAGGTTCAGGCAACAATGATCTTGGACCAGGAAATGATCTGGTCCCCGGAACATCGCGGATTCAAGATAAGCTTCAAGAAGTCTCGATTCTCTCCAGCTCAAGGGTTTCAATGGCGAAAAAGCCATTGAAGCCTTTGTTCACACCAACTCTCCTTTCCTTTGGGAATGTAAAAGGAGATGCCCGTCAGATTCCCAAAATGCGAACAGGGAGGAGCTCTGATCTTTCTCCAGTTTGCAATAGAGACAGACCCAGTGCTAAGAGCACTGCTGCAAGATGCGTTGAGAGTCTGGAGAAAACAAGCATCAAACGCTCCTTCCTTAATTGCTTCCTCAACAAAGGTCAAAGCCCGAAAGTCCCAAGATCATGTTGGTCCTGTCATGAGCAGGGAAACTCTCTTCCTGCAGATCTGATTGTCTTCAGCTGATCTGGGACTCCGAAGCAATAATGAGACGCTGCAATCGACGATGCTAAAGAACGTCTCATACAGTCTAGGTGTATTTAACCATCCCTTACCTAAAGGGATGGCACCTATCAGCAGTTCATATGCAACCGATCCGTAATGTGACAGTGGATGCTCTACTCGGGCTCCAGCCGATAAAGTTAGAATGGTCCACGGACGCAGACCTATTCTCTCCCAGATGGGAACAAGTCCCCGAACTGAAGTCCGACCTCTTCAT
>NC_090741.1:100932590-100950090 GCF_036898095.1 Palaemon carinicauda | reverse complement strand
TTTATGTATATAAATATACATATATATATATATATATATATATATATATATATATATATATATATATATATATATATATATATATATATATATATATATATATATATATATATATATATACACTTAGTGTACCTGACCCATCAAAAACGACTGTTAATATTTAGGTAGATAAGCATGTACACGCACCCCCTCCAACAGGTATTACTACCTCTCCCCTACCCGAGGGACATGGGAAGAAGGGAAAAATATGTATGAATGTGTATATATATATATATATATATATATATATATATATATATATATATATATATATATATATATATATATATATATATATATATATATATATATATATATACTCATAGGAAAATATCCGTTTTAAAAGAAATGGATAAGAGTAAACACTGCTAAATCTGTAAGGACTTGAAATGTAGGAATTTGGAGAGAAATATTTGGTATTCAATGAGCAAAGTAAATTAGGTCTTCAGATGCCGGATTCGAAAATCAGTGTTTTTTATTTATTATGATTGTAATCTAGAAAAGACATCTAAATTTTTACGTTTACAGTGTCACGTGACCTGACAAAGTAAGTTAATGTTCAGTTGAAAAATATATTTGGAAATATCAAACACTCCTTTAGGTGGCTACCTCAAAAATTCTTGAGATTATAGAAAGTATAGTATGAGATATAAACTGACCTGTGTCCTTTCTAGATGGAGATACCTTAACGTGATGAAAAAGTCTGTGTATCGCCATGATTAGCAAAACTAGTCACGGCTACTCCTAATAGGTTGGGTTGCTGTTAGCGATCTGGCAAATGTCTCCACCATCACCAATCCGCACTATCCAGCTTGTTGATGAAAACCAGCCAAACCCCAGAGACATCAAATGACATGTCAGAGACTTTGCCCTATAGTGGACCAGAAATGACTGTTCTTGTTGTTGTTGCCGTAGTTTTTGCAACATGGAGACTATACTGAAATTTCCTTTTTCCACTCAATGATCCGATCATAACCCTGATCTGATCTATTCTGCTTCCTGAAGTAAAATTCTTTGATAAAAGTAACTTGCGTTTTCTTTCCCCCAAGGTAATGTTCACCTGGAAATTGTGCCAAGGTATAATTCCAATTTTTCTTAGAAATCCCCAACGATTCATGAAGAGAGATAATATCCTTGAACTCTAGACGGTTAAACAGAAGTGCTAAGACTGAGTTTTCAGAGTGCTGGATGAAAATGTCCATTTCTCAATCTTTTCAATCACAGAATATCGTTAGAAATCCCATTAAATCAAATTGAATCTCTATTAATGATATATCTCACATCGCAACCTTTCGTTAAAAAAGGACAGTTGTCGTTTTCATAACAACCTATGTTATAGATATTAGATATGATAGCTTGTATCTGGTTCATTTAATTTCTCATAAGCTGAGGATCCTCTTCCTTTACACAAGACGATGAGTTCATAAAAAGGTTATTACTTATATGTAATATTCATTTCACAGTACGTACTATTATTGTACGTACTGTATCATTTGGAAACCTTTTCCTTGAAGTTATCTTTTGCAGAAAGTTTGATCGAGATCAATTATATTCTGAAACTTTGCAAAGACAGCGCCCATTTTTCACTCAGTTCAGATTTATAGAGAAATATACTATATGTATGTCAAAATGTAAATAAAATTAAGATTAAACACTAATTCCCCCGTAATGTAATGCATACTGAATCTAATGAATATAAAGTAAAATACCCCTGAAATATCTCGGAAGGTATAATCACAAAAATAAACACAGTGAAAGGTTTCTTCACAAAGACTAATGGGACAGGAAGGAAAATAGTTGCAGTAATGGGCGATTCTCTTAGAAAAGTAGAAAAAAAACTGTGTTTCCTAGCACATAACAATTTTCTGCCCAGGTTTATTGAATGAAACTATTGAAAGCAAATATTTTGTTCATTATCATATTCTTAGATAACGAGCCTCTTCTACCTTTACCAAGGGAAAGCACCCTTTGAACAATTACAGTGCAGTAGTTAACCCCTTGTGCGAAGAAGAAATGTTTGGTGATCTCAGTGTTGTTAGGTGTATGAAGACAGAGGAGAGGGGGTTAAGAATAAGCCAAACTATTCGGTGTATTTGTAGGCAAAGGAATAATGAGCCGTAACCTGGGAGGGGATCTAATATAGTACTGTCTGGCCAGTCAAAGGACCCAATAACTCTCTAGCGGTATTATTTCAAAGGGTTGCTTATGTTTTCTTAGAAATTATACTAGTGCAAAGTTTGAAAAAGAGATCCGATCTCACAAGACAATCTCCCCATTTTATGTTTGTTTTGTTTAAATGTAAAGAGAATTATGTGTATTAATGTTTATGTCCTTTTGCATCATCTCAGATTGGATTTATGATAAAAATGATAATCTGGTAGATGTGGCATTTATCAAAAGCTGTTACCATATCCTCCCATTCATTAAAGAACCTTAAATTAAAGATAGACCTGCTGGAAGGGAAACATGGCACCGCAGCTAATCATAAGCAAGACTCAAGTCCCTATGTAGCTGGACTCACTTGTGTACCGCACGGTGAACATGGAACCTATGCTTTGTAACCTTAGCTTGTGCCATTTTCAAAGACCATATGTTGGTATATTTCTTTTTTAAAACTTCGTATATTTATGTTACGGAAGTCTGTTTGTTCAAATTTGATTAAAATCAAACAGTAATTAATATTCTTTAATCTTTAAACACGCTGCAATAATGAATAGTAAATTTCTGTTTATATAAATATTCTCTGTTTCATACTGTCATCTATGGAGAGAGAGAGAGAGAGAGAGAGAGAGAGAGAGAGAGAGAGAGAGAGAGAGAGAGAGAGAGAGAGAGAGAGTCACAAATCAGTGTAAGGTTCATATTATCAAAATATTCTCTCACGAAAAGAAATCGAGTCGTTAAAGCAAGAAACATAAGATGGACGGCAAGTCTTCATTCTCCCTTCTTCTTCTTCTTCTTCTTCTTCTTCTTCTTCTTATTATTATTATTATTATTATTATTATTATTACTACTACTAGCGGAACCCGTATAAATTACACAAAATGATATTTTCAATACTAATTATCTTGTACCTAACGTATACATGTTTGAATAAAATGGAAATTGATAGAACTCAATTGATAAAACTCAATTTTTTTGTCTAATATCTAAAAAAAGAGTCAGTTGCTGAAGACAAAGTTGGGAAAACTATATAAGATGTGCTTTTGTTAAGTAATCAGTCTAATGTGAATTTGTAGGAGTATACCATGAAATTATTTCCGTTTTCTTTAAAGCGTGAAATTTTAGGAGTATACTATGAAATTATTTCCGTTTTCTTTAAAGCGTGAAATTTTAGGAGTATACCATGAAATTATTTCCGTTTTCTTTAAAGCGTGAGACAAAATAAATAACACACCCTATTATTATTATTATTATTATTATTTCTTTATTTTCTGTTATTGAAAGTGTTAAGCCCGTCCTAGGGAGAGATAAAAGGGTCTCTTTTGTGGGTAGTAGGTTAGCCAGGGCACCAGCCACCCGTTGTAATACTACTGCTAGAAGGTTATGGGGTCCTTTGATTGGCCAGACAGTACTACATTGCATCCTTCTCTCTAGTTACTGTTCACTTTCCCTTTGTCTACACACACACACCGAATAATCTGGCTTATTATCTACAGATTCTCCTCTGTCCTCCATCACCTGACAATACTGAGATTACCAAACAATTCTTTTTCACATAAGGGGTTAACTACTGCACTCTAATTGTTCAGTGACTACTCTCCTCTTGGTAAGGGTAGAAGTTCTTTAGCTATGGTAAGCAGCTCTTCCAGGAAAAGGACACTCCATAATCAAATCATTCGTTTTCTAGTCTTGGGTAGTATCATAGCCTCTGTACCATGGTCTTTCGCTGTATTGTGTTAGAGTTTTCTTGCTTGAGGGTATTCTCGGGCGCATTAATCCATCAAATTTCTTTATTTTTGTTATTACTTTTCTTAAAATATTTTATTCTGTCTTGTTTCCTTTCTTCACTGAGATATTTTTCTTCTTGGGGCCCCTTGATTATAGCATCTCGCTTTTCCAACTAAGATTGTATCCTAGTAATAATAATAATAATAATAATAATAATAATAATAATAATAATAATAATAATAATAATAATAATAATAATAATAATTATAATAATAATAATAGGCTAAAAAAAATCCATAGAATATTGCCAATAAATAAAACACTAATGCCCCCCCCCAAAAAAAAAATCAAAAAGAATGTATGAAAGAATAAATATCATCCAAATTTTCGATATAAAATTTATGAATAATAAAAACCTTTAGTTTCAAATAAATATATTACCCTATTCTCACAACACAAATAAAAAATATTCCTTTTGATACTAAACATTACCAGACAGGGACAGCAATGTATGAAATTAATTACTGCGCTGAAGGAAAGTTTTAAATCTAAAACAGAGGTGGATCTATGCTTCTTATTTATATATATGACAAAATTAAAACAATACCTTATTATATATGCTGTGAAATCAATTATTTTGGGTATTAAACATATATATATATATATATATATATATATATATATATATATATATATATATATATATATATATATATATATATATATATATATAAAGTGTATAGATTTCTTTAGGTAGTAGGTTGGCCAGTGCACCAGAGATTTATGGGGTCATTTGACTGGCCAGACAGTAATGCACTGGATCTATATCTCTGATTACGGTTCACTTTTCCTTTGCCTACACATACTCCGAATGGTTTGACATATTCTTTACAGATTCACCTCTCTCCTCATATACCTGACAACACTGAGATTACCAAACAATTTTTCTTCACCTAAGTGGTTAAGTACAGCACTGTAATTCCTCCTCTTGTTTTGTTAAAGTTTTCATAGTTTATATATGCAATATCTATTTTAATGTGGGTATTTTTAAAATAATTTATTTTTTCTTTTTCCCTTTCCTTACTGAGCTATTATCCCTGTTGGGGCTCATGCGCTTATAGCACCCTGCTTTTCCTACTAGGGTTGAAGCTTAGCAGGTAATAATAATAATAATAATAATAATAATAATAATAATAATAATAATAATAATAATAATAATAATAATAATATATTGTATGGTTATATAATATATATGTATATATATTCAAATAAATATGTGTAAATATATTTCCTACATATATCACTTATAATATAATCATATATACGATATATATGTGCATAATTTACATATATATATATATATATATATATATATATATATATATATATATATATATATATATATATATATATATATATATATATATATATATATATATATATCTATATATATATATATATATCTATCTATATATATATATATATATATATATATATATATATATATATATATATATATATATATATATATATATATATATATATATATTACGGATTTTGAGCGAAACGAAAAATCTATTCATGTGTGATATCACCATGTCGTCTTGATAGAAGCTACTAAAGTAGCTTCCTAAGGGATATATGTTACTACAGTGATATTCCTAGAAAATTAGACCTTCAGGTCCAAGAATTCTAACTCCTGTAGCGAATAATCTTAAAATTCCTCTCAAGGATATCACATAATATCAGTTCCCCTAATAGCGTTTACGCATCGATGGGGACATGGCAGAATAGAAAGGGGGCCGTATCAAGGTTACCCAGGTCTCGTACTACTATTGACCACCACCACAGCGCCATTCCCAAGATGGCGTACATTCCTTGTAGCATTGAGCGTGGTGCTACAGATACAGTGCCCCAGAGAGGGAAACTATGAAGATCTTCTCTTTTTAGAAAAGAATGGGTGGTCTATCAGGACGACATGGCGATCTCACCCAAAAATAGAATTTTAGCTTCGCTCAAAATCTGTTTTTAGAGCTCAAGCTATGTTGTCCTGATGGAAGCATACCAGAGCATCAGTGTATCTGTGGATTTTCATCACTGCCTTAACGTTGGGACAACCATTCTATGATCATTTGGACCAATCGAGACAAATGACGTTACCGTTTTACGTCATTATCACTAATCATACACGATGTTAGTGCTTCTTGCCCCCTATAGGGAAGAGTCATTCTAGACAGTAGAAAAAGGGGGTCTCAAGGTTAGCATATATCATATGAACAAACATAAGTATACACTGGATGTACAAACCGTCTCGTAGTTTGTGAATATTACCAAATACTTACCAGTGTTTGTTATATCCATTGTTTGTGAGCATACAAATATAAGAACAGTACATACTCTGGACTTTTAATCATGCACTTGTCGGGTGAATTAGGACACAATTACATTCTAATATACTCTTATTTTCAATAAATGACTAAGTGAATAACAAGTAAAACGAATGTAGCATGATGACAGAATTATACATGTAACATGTAGAGATATTATCTTTCTTTCTTGAGAAGAAAGAAATGATGAGTGCCACTCTCAGATTGAAGAAAGTTTATAATAAAATTCCTCTTCATAAATCCTGTACTGGTCACTTCTATCTGGAGTGTGTACTACGTACACATGGCACTAGTGCTATCTGTATAATTCCACACCTAGGTTTTTTAACAGAGTTAGTGTCACCATGGTAAAACTTATTCAAAGGAGGTCAAACTAAGAGAGATGCTCCCTTCTCCCTTTAATTGACAGTCCCAGTCAATTATCTGTTCATAGTAGAATTAGATGGTAAGTTAAATATTCTACCCGACGTCACCACATACTGCTTCAGTTCATGGACCTGCTTAGCATAGTGTTTGTAGAACACTCTGGATGATTCTCATCCAGTATATGAGCGAGGACATTCGCTGTTTATGACAGTAATTACGGGGCAGGTTTTGATACACTACCTGCCTACACTACATAGTGCTTCAGTTCATGGACCTGTTTCGCAAAGCGTTTGTAAAACACTCTGGATGATTTCCATCCGGTGAATGAATGAAGACGCTCAAAGTCCATATGCTGAAAAAAGTTAAGTGATGAGGCAAACTTTCTCGGATCATGACCTGCAGGAGTACTGTCAGGATCCGCTCTATGAATAAAGTAGGCGAGCTTTGCTCTCAGTTGTTTTAAGGATAAGTTTGATCCAGAGGTTTCGCTCAAAATCGGTTTTATGGGCTCAAGCTATGTCGTCCTGATGGAAGTATACCAGAGCATTAATGTATCTGTGGATTTTCATCAGTGCCTTAACCTTGGGACAACCTTTCTATGATCATTTGGATCAATCGAGACAAATGACGTTACCGTTATCCGTCATTATCACTAATCTTCTCCGATGTTAGTGCTTCCTGCCCCCTACAGGGACGAGTCATTCTAGACGGTAGAAAGGGGGGGGTCTCAAGGTAAGCATACATTGTATGGACAAACATAAGAATACACCAGATGAACAAACCGTCTCGTAGTTTGTGAAAATTACCAAATACTTAACAGTATTTCTTATTTCCATTGTTTGTGAGCATACAAATATATAAAAGTACATACTCTGAGACTTTAAACATGCAATTGTCAGGCAAGTTAGGACGCAATTATATTCGAATAGACGTTTACTAGTAAGTAAAACGAATGTGGCATGATAACGGAACTATAAATGTAACCTGTAGAGAGATTATCTTTCTTTTTTGGAAAGCAAGAAATGATGAGTGCCACTCTCAGATTGAAGACAATTAAAGACAAATTCTCTTCAAAATACCTGTACTGGTTATTTTTATGGGCACTGTGTACTACGTACACCGGCACTATTGCCATCTATATAATTCCACACGTGGGATTTTGAACAGAGCTAGTGTCACCCTGGTAACATTTGATCAAAGGAGGTCACACCCTAAGAGGGATGACATCTTCTCCCTTTAATTGACAGTCCCAGTCAATTAGCTGTTCATCGTAGAATTAGACGGCGGGTTAAGTATTCTACCCGACGTCACCACATACTGCGTCAGATCATGGACTTGATTAGCATAGTGTTTTTAGAACACTGTGGATGATTCTCACCCAGTATATGTGCGAGTACATTTGAAGACCAAACCATTGAGTGTCTATAACAGTAATTAGGGGGCAGGTTTTAATACGCTACCTGCCGCCACTACATAGTGTTTCAGTTCATGTACCTGTTTCGCATAGTGTTTGTAAAACACTCTGAATGATTTCCCCCCAGTGTATGAACGAAGACGCTCAAAGTCCATATGCTGAAAGAAGTTCAGTGATGAAGAAATCTTTCTCGGATCATGACCTGCGGGAGTACTGTCAGGATCCGCTCTACGAATAAAGTAGTGAGCTTCGCCCTCAGTTGTTTTAGGGATAAATTTGATCCAGAGGTTTCTCCTTTAAAGAGCTGTCCTACCCTGAAGTCTGAAGTTCTACGAAGATAGACCTTTAGACACTCTACCGGACATAGAGAGACATCCTCCTTCAGAGGGCAGATTCTCCAGGGACCCCACCTTTTGGTGGGTAGCTCATTCTTAGCGAGAAAGGATGGATCAAGGAAGAGATTCAGTACTCCTGTTTCTGAGAACTGAATGTGGCCCTCATCCCTAGAGAGGGCCACTATTTCACTAACTCTAGCCCCTGAGGCTATAGTGAACAGAAAAATAACCTTTAGGGTTAGATCCTTAAGCTAACAATATTCATTTTAAGGATGAGGTATAATGTAGGACCTTGTCCAAAGACCAAGAGATGGGCTCTGGATGGGCAGCAGGCCTAAGCCTCGCACATACCTTCGGGATCTTATTAAAGATCTTGTTCCCCAAGTCTACTTGAAAGGCATATAGAAGAGGTCTAGTCAAGGCTGACTTGCACTTAATTATTGTGTTGGCCGCCAAGAAAATCATGCAATGAAGGGTTTGGGTTCTCTATAATATATTGAAGGCAACTAATCTCTGAACCTTCTGGAGTTATCCCACCTGGAAGGATCTCAACATGTTGAGGACTCTCAGCAGGTAATTGGACGGGATGAACTGGAAATCCTAAGTCTATCCTTTCCATTTCAGAGACAAGATGTTTATCATCTAAAACAGAGGATCCTCGTATGGGGCTATATATCAAGGTAATTCCTTGACAGCGCTCATAATGAAGAGGTCGGATTGCAGTTCGGGGACTTGTCTGCGTCCGTAGACCATTCTAACTCTATCAGCCTGAGCCTGAGTAGAGCATCCGCTATCACATTGCGGATTGGTTGTATGTGAACTGCTGACAGGTGCCATCCCTTTAGGTAAGGGATGGCTAACTACACTTAAACTGTATGAGACGTTTCCTAGCTTTGTCGATTGCAGTGTCTCATTATCGCTTCGGAGTCCCAGATCAGCTGTAGACAATCTGTTCTGCTTGGAGAGAGTTTCCCTGCTCATGACTGTACCAACATGGTCTAGCGATTTTCGGGCTTTGACCTTTGTTAGGGAAGCGATTAAGGAAGGACCGCTATCGGTCTTTTTAGGCCTCTTCGAGCGTTTGATGCTTGTTTTTTCCAGGTTCCCAGTGCATCTTGCCACCGTGCTCTTAGCACAGGGCCTACTTTTATTGCGAACTGGAGAGAGAACAGGGTTCCTCCCAGATCTCGTTTTGGGAATCTGAAATTTATCTTTCATCCACGATGTTCCGGGGACCGGATCATTTCTTTGGATGTTCATAGACCAGCCACCTTGGGTGCTGCCCACTCCAGCCTCTTGTCCAGGAACAATGTTGCCTGAAGCTTTCTTAGGCTTAAATATTGCATGACTGTGTCTGCTAATATCATGAAGGCAGCTAAAACTCTGTCTAGTCTGGTGAGTATCTTCCCTAGGAAGTACGTTACTTTGTGTAACCTGAATCTTAGATAGGAGGGGAAAGGGTGATTAACTGGAAGCTGCCAATAGACGACTTTCAGGTCTGGTAAGACTATAGACACCCTTTTCTGCAGCGGGGTCCTTATGTTCAGGAGGATAAACCTCCTGGACTCGTTGTTCCATTTGGACTTGTTGAGTGGCGATAAGTCCTGAATGACTCTGAATTTTCTTGAGTCCTTCTCGTAAGCACACAACGGCCTTCCCTGGAATTCAGTTGACTAAAGTTTCCTTACCACCTGTATGCTCTAGAGCTCTCAGGTAAACTCCTCCAGGAGGGTTTTGGATAAACGGAGGAGTAGAGGAATTGGTGGTAGAGATATATCCATCTCTCAACTTAGTCCCATCTTGATTAGGCCAACGACCCAAGGATCGAGGGTCCAGCAATACTAAAGGAATCTCCCTCTTACTAGAAGCATTCCTATGCTTCAACTGATTAGTAGGATTCTTTTTTCGACCATCTGTCTGTGATGTCTCGGTCACTACAACTGTGGATCGTTGTTGAACCGCTCGAAATGGATGTCCAGACCTCTCCATCTTCCTTTTATGTTGAGGACCCACAACCTTAGAAGATTCTCTTTTTGAAAGGATGCCCCACTTTTGGAGAAGTCCTACTTTCTCTGTAGAGGTGTTCTTAATCGCTTCCTTGACTACCTCGTCAGGAAAGAGGTCTTTACCCCAGATGTTGGAAGATATTAGTTTCCGTGTATCGTGTTTCGCTGTTGCGTTAGCTAACACAAACTCCCTACATGATCTTCTAGCCTTTATACAGGCATAAAGGTCTTTTACCAAAGTAGCCATTTGAATTTTGTCTAAAACCTTAAGCATGTCTAGGGTATCTTGATGAGCCGAACAGAACTCTATGTAGTTCTGTAGAGATAAGGAGGCTGCAAGTCTCTCCTTTGTTTCTTGTTCGCCCTGTAAGAGAAACTCAGAAAATTTTGGAAGATTTTCCTTAAATTGTCGACTGGCGATATCCGCCTCAAGTCTTCCTACTGAAAAGGTGAAATGGGCCTTCTTCCAGTTCTTCTCCTGTCTGGGAAATGCTAGTGACAGAGGGTCGCACTCTTTGAGTGTAGAACACGGTTTACCTGTCTCTATTACCTAAGTGACATATTTGAAAGCCTTCTCCGTAAAGGGGAATGAAATTGAAGCAGGAGCAAGAAAGGAAGAGTGTTTGTTACCTGGTGTGGATACCTTCGACATTGAGTAACCCGTCTTTTCTATGCAGCTTGATAGGATAGCCTGTGCTTTATCATTGCCGAGAATCATAACCTCCTTAAATTCCGTTCCTTTTCCTGATGTTGGTTCAACCTTTAGTCTAATGAAACAGTTCGGGAAAACGTCAAAGCTTGGCCTGAACTGGATTTTGTCCAAAGGAACAGCAGCCATCTTCTCCGAGATGTAGAGTTTGCCGTTTGAAATAGGCATTAGCTCCGCAAGCCTCCAGGGATTGATTGTGGAGCATGTCAGAAGGTCTTGGTCTAAGAGTCTTTTGTACGACCCTTTAGGAGTGACAAGTGGAGCTTTGCCAAGCTCAACCTTCCATTTCACTTCCTTCTTTGTGCTCTGTTTGCACAAATTGTCTATTAGATTCTTGATTTGGGCCCAAAACTGGTTCATTCCATCTAAAAGTGGGATAGAATGCGGAGATATCGATGTCGTTAGTTCATGAGCCTGTTGGGACGGAGGCAATTCCAACCCAACATTCTCCCTTTCTTCTCGGGGGCGCTTGCCCTCCTTCCTGAAGATTATCTGGCCATCGGGAAATGTACCTCGTGTCTATGGTACCACTATTTCCTTACTCGCTGTTGGAAATAGTAACCTACACATCTTGTCATTAGGCAGGTAAGGTCCCGGAGAGATTTTCTGAAAGCCTCCCACCCAGTTGCGTAGTTTGAAATGAGCTGCATCCCTAGTTTACACTGACTTGGGATTCTTGAAACTTTCGGACAAAAGGGCCCAACATACTTTGCAGGCCTGCGGGTTCCAATACTGCAGGTGACCGGAAATAAGATTGCAGGGGGCATGAAACCTGCATGCATTATGTCCGTAAAAACACTTACTCTTAGTTTTGCAGAAGACTGGAACACATGATATCTGGCGTTCCTCCTGTAAAGAAAGGAAAACAAATGAGTATACGATTCATTAACTCACTGGTAATCAATAAATCAAAATTCATATCTTGACAGACTAGCTTAGGATAGCAAGCTATAAAGGGATAGTGGGAGACACATACTTGTGTATCCCTTGCAAGCAAATGCTGGTACCTCCCCTCAGTATTAAGTGATAGGAATTTCCTTTCAAGGGAATTCCACCTGGAAAAGGGGTTTTCTAACCCCTAGGGATAGGGAAGTGTATACTTCACTGTCCCTTTCATACTAAATACTGTGGGGTATGAAGGACCAAAGTCTCAGTTAGCTTAATGAAGAAACACTATTCCTTCAATCTAAGAGCGGCTGCAGCATAACCTCACATGAGGATACCCAAGATATGCTAGAAATAGTTACTGTATAATCTTATCGTAGTTTTCTATTTGCAGTATGCACTATATTGCAATATACTGGCTACTGTATAATTATATATAGTATGGAAAGGAAAAACATATATTTGTATATATCCCACCCAACTTATTTGCTGTGACCCCCCTTACAAAATTAAAACATAGAATTTCCTAATCATGGAGACTCGAGGATAAGGGCTCTGCCCTTTAAGGGTTAGGAGTGTAATCTCCAGTCCTTAAAATTTTAATATTGCAGGGTAATCTGAAGACTGATTACTAATCAGAATATTGAAGAATTAAATTCTTTCAATATGAGATTGGGTTCCACAAATATTTGGGTAGGAATTTCAAATATATTGGAAAAGCACTACTAGCATGAAATATACAGAAGCTTTCTATTTACAGTATATCCTATACTGTAAAATACTAACTACCTGTATAAACATATACTGTAGTACAGCCAGCATGTCGACAACATAGCCAGCTAATGCTAGCACATCTAACCTGCTAGCTAAAAGAAAAAGAGATGGCATGGAGAACAGGCTACCTAATACTGTATATATATATACAGTAAAAGGGATGTAAAAGTCTACTATTACTACCTTCTCCAGAAAAAAAGTTCAAATGGAAGGGGAGAATATAAATTTTCAAGCTTCCATCCAGCTACAGTACTGACGCCGGCAAGGATCTGTCTAAACCTTGCCGGCCTGCACCGCTGGCCAGTACTGCCGGCCGGCAGTGCCAGCCAGCAGTACTACTACAGTCGGAGTGCTGCCGGTTGAGCAGGCACTATTCTATGCCGGCCTGGTAGGCGGCACCCCGGCAGTAGCCACTGTTGCTAGCAGTTCAAGAAAGAACTGAAAAACCTTTATAAACAGAAGGGTCTTCCCACTTACAGCCAACATGGCCAGCAGCTGCCGGTCAGCAGCTGCCCTAGTTGCCTGACAGCAGTTACCATGACTGCCGGCCGGCAGCAGCCATGATTGCCGGCCGGCAGCAGCCATGATTGCCGGCTGGCAGCAGTCTTTACTGCCGGCCGGCAGTAGTCTTTACTGCCGGCCAGCAACAAAAATGGCCGGCAGCTCACAGCTGTCATTACTGCCGGCCGACAGATATTAAGACTGCCGGCCGGCAGCTATCAACTGAAAGAGGGGGAGTCTGGTTGATCCCGGCAACCCACCGGTAACAGTAAGGTTGACGGGATCGCCAACATAAAGGGATAGAAGGGAAGGGAAAGAGGGTTCTGTGAAAGGTACGGCAGGAGCAGGCCTTAGCCTGTCCTGTCCCACCTAACAACTCCGCTTCTGTATTGGAACTATCTCAGGCGGCTAATTCTATTCCTTAGTCTAGGGATAGATTAATACAAATAAGAGGTTGGTAGCACCCTCGCCACCACCTTGAAAGGAAAGGAAACAGGGTTGAAGTGCCAGTGTCCCCTAAGCATAAGAAGAATCTATTCCTCAGCCTAAGGTCCACTAATACAGGACTAGTCTGCTAGGTCACAGGAAGAAGGGTCATATCGTACAGACCCTTCAAAAGTGGCCTAGGGAGTTCTAGCCTCCTATGTCGGTAGCCTAACGTAGCAAAAAAAAACCCAAAAATCTGCATCTACAGTTACGGAGGAAGGCCAGAAAAAACCGAAGGAAAGTCATGCCTGAATGAAAAATTCGAGGCTAACCCGCTAAGGTTATAGCTAGAGGCTACGCTCAGAGGGAAGAGGGATTACCCTTGAAACTCCCTTTATAAGAGGGGTAAAGTTCATCCAATTAAAAGAGATATCTATCTCTGCCTAATTGAAATCACCGTACACAAGGGTTACCGGGGAGTGTCTAACATATAATAACACGCCTAGGATAGAAACCTAGGCGAGAAAAGATCTCAGTTACCTCACTCACCGAGACTCTAACTATACGATCGACATGGAAAGGAAAAATATGTACAATGTAAATATCTTTACAAGAATATATTGCCTAAATAGCTACATAATAAAATAATTAATCAATGAAATGTGAAGCTATCTAAAAACCGGGAGGTCGTTCTGCTAACTAAATAACATGCCCAATGAACGATAGCGCTCATAGCGCCTCCGGTACAAGCTAGCTCTATACACAATAAATTACTCAAATTTCACTGTGAAAAAGAAGCTAAAAAACTATTCATTGTAAAGACCCAATACTCAACTTTCCGAAGCCGAAAGAAGTTGGAGAATGCATAATAAATCCTTGAAAATCGATCGAAAAGTTAGATCAACAGGGAACACCAATAAGCGAAATCGCTACAAAAATAGGAATGTCCGCCATCCTGGGAATGGCGCTGGGGTGGTTGTCAATAGTAGTACGGGAAAGTGGGTAACCTTGTTACGGCCCCCTTCTATTCTTTTGCCACGTCCCCCCCTCAAAGCGTTAACACTGTTTGGGGCGAAGATTGCTATGTGACATGTCAAGAATACGTCCTCTGATATACACGATATCCTTGAGAAAATTTAAGGATATTCGCTCCAGGAGTTAGAATTCTGGGACCCGAAGGGTAATTTTCTGGGAATATCACTGTAGTATATAATATATCCTTTAGAAGCTACCTTAGGAACTTCCATCAGGACGACATGGCTTGAGCCCAAAAAACGACATATATTTGTATATCCCACCCAACCTATTTGGTGTGACCTTTACAAAATTAAATCATAGGGTTTCCTGATCATGGAGACTCGAGTATGAGGGCTCTGCCCTTTAAGGTTTAGTAGTGTAACCTCCAGTCCTTAAAAATTTTAATATTGCAGGGTAATCTGAAGACTGATTTCTAATCATTATATCAAAGAAAATTAATTCTTTCAATATGAAATTAGGTTCTACTAATATTTGGGTAGGATACTCAAAATATATTGGAAAAACACTACTAGCATAATATATATAGTAGCTTTCTATTTGAAGCATATTATAAACTAAAAATATACTAACTATCTGTATAAACTGTAGTTCCGCCGGCATGTTGTCCGCATAGCTAGCTATTGCTGGCCCATCCAGCCTGCTAGCTAAAAGAGAGAGAGAGAGATAGCACGGAGAAAAGGCTACTTAATACTGTGTATATATACAGTAAATATGGATGTAAAATTCTGATTTTACTACCTTTTTCCAGAAAGAAGGTTCAAATGGAAGGGGAGAATGTAACATTCAAGCTTCCATCCAACTACAGTACTATCGCTGGCAAGGTCTTGTCTATACCATGCCGGCCGGCAGTATCAGTTCAGTCGGCGTGCTGTCGGTTGAGTCAGCACCAATCTGTGCCGGCCTGGTAGGCAGGACCCCGGCAGCAGCCACTGTTGCTAGCAGTCCAAGGGAGAACTGAAGAGCCTTTGGTAACAGAAGGGACTTCCCACTTACTGCCAACATGGCCACCAGCTGCTGGCCGGCAGCTGCCCTGGCTGCCTGCCAGCAGCCACATGACTGCCGGCCGGCAGCTGTCATGACTGCCAACCAGCAGATGTCATTACTGCTGGCCGGCAGTTATCACGGCTGCCTGTCACTAAAAATAGCTACTGGCAGTCGGACAACGGCTGAAGAGAGGGATTCTGGTCGATCCCGGTAACCCACCAGCAACAGTAAGGTTGCAGGGATTCACCAACATAAAGGGATGGAAGGGAAGGGAAAAGAGGGTCCTGTAAGAGGTACAGTAGGAGCCGGCCATATAGCCTGTCCTGCCTCACCTGACAAAACTCCGTTCCTGTATTAGAACCATCACACGTGGTTAAAGAATTCTATTCCTTAGCCTAGGGTTAGATTGATACAATAAAGAGGTAGGTAGCACCCTCGCCACCACCTCTAAATGGTAAGGAAACGGGGTTCTAGTGCCAGTGTCCCCTGAGTAGTAGAAGAATTCTATTCTTCAGCTTAGGGTCAACCAACACAGGACTAGTCTGCTAGGCAACAAGGAGAAGGTATCATATCGTACAGACCCTTCAGGAGTGGCCTAGGAGGTCTAGCCTCCTATGTCAGCAGCCTAACTTAGCAAAAGAATTCTATTCATTTTGCTAGTCAGCAACCGACCACAGACTAAATACTCTGACATTCTGGCCAAAACCTAAAAACCTGCATCTGCAGTTACAGGGGAAGGGGCAGAAAAATCCGTGGGATAGTCATGCCTGAATTAAAATTTCGAGGGCAACCCACTAAGGTTGTAGCCTGAGGCTACACTCAGAGGGAAGAGGGATTGCCCTTAAATCTCCTTTTTGTAGACGTGTAATGTTTTCATCTAATTCTAAGAGATAACTATCTCTGCATGAATCGAAATCACAATACCCTAGGGTAACCGGGGAAATGTCTAAACGTATAATAAAACGCATAGGTTAGAATACCTAGGCGAGACGAGATCTCGGTTACCTCACTCACCGAAACTAACTATACGATCGACATAGAAAGGAAAATTATGAACATTATAAATATCTTTACAAGTATAATTTGCCTAAATAGCTTACTTAATTAAATAACTAATTAAATCTATATAAAACCGGGAAGTCGTTCTACTAACTAAATAACACATGCCTAACGAACAACAGCACCCATAGTGCCTCCGGTATAGGCTTAGCTTCTAAACACAATAAATTACTCTAATTTCAGTATGAAACAGGAGCTAAAAATTATTCATTGTAAAGAACCAATACTCAACTTTCCAAAGGCGAAAGAAGTTGGAAAATGCATAATGAAAATCCTTGCAAATTGATCGAAAAGTTAGATCGCCAAGGAACACCACTGAGAGAAATCACTACAAATTAAGGAATGTCCACCATCTTGGAAATGGGGCTGTGGTGGTGGTCAATAGTAGTACGAGAACGGGGGTAACCTTGATACGGCCCGCCCTTCTATTCTGCCACGTCCCCCCTCGAAGCGTAAACGCTATCAGGGGTGCAAATTGCTATGTGGCGTGTCAAGAATACGTCCTCTGATATTATGCGATATCCTTGAGAGAAATTTTAAGGATATTCGCTCAAGGAGTTAGAGTTCTGGGTCCTGAAGGTTTAATTCTTTGGGAATATCAATGTAGTAACATATATCCCTTAGGAAGCTACTTTAGGAACTTCCATCAGGATGACATGGCTTGAGCCCCCAATATATATATATATATA
>NC_090741.1:100925090-100927590 GCF_036898095.1 Palaemon carinicauda | reverse complement strand
ATTTTTTTTAAACGAAGTAATTAACATTAAGGCTATTAAATACAATAATATGAAACTACCAGGGGTTCTAAATTTCCCAAAAAGATTCAGTAAATACATTTCTGAGGTAAAGGAAGATTTAATTATATAATTGACAAAAGCTGACAAATCTAAAGCACAGGGATTATATATATATAAATGGAAAAGCCCTTGATTGATGAAAACAGTAATTTCAATTAGAGAAGGTGAAAGAATTATTGAAAAGGAACGAAGATTTGATAAAAAGAAAAAAATTCCTGCTATCTTACCAACGCTACCATAATAAACCCAGATGATCCCGTTAGGCCAATAATTAGGTCTGTGGGTTTAGCAGCTTAAATCTTATCTAAATACCTTTTCATTATCCTTAATTCTTTAGTTAGCACCATCTCAGAGTCAAATGTAAAAACCGATGAAGACTTAATTACCAAATTCAATAATGTACAGATTAACAGATCTTCTAGGCTAGCCAGTTTTGACGTTGTCTCACTATTCACTAAAGTACCAATTGATGATGTGTTAAAATTTCTGTCTTGAACCTTAGAGAATGGGTAAATGAATTTACCATTTTTAACAGTACTGTACAGAATTAATCAAATTAAATATTAAAGATCATAAATTTAAATTATATATGAAATTTTATGGACAAACGTTTGGTATAGCAACAGGAAACCACTTATTTTCAGTATAAAGCAACCTATTTATATTTTTTTTTTTCTAGAGCAGAATCTTAAAAGACATAGTAGCTGAATATGTGAGATGTTTTCAATATATTGCCCACATATTATGTGTACCCAGAAAAGGAAAAGTTGAATAACCGTTTTTTAAATACATTGATTGGCTTGGTACTGTCAATAGATTTTACTATACAGCTGGAGAATAATTGTTGCAAACTTTTTTCTTTTAGATTGCTGTATACACAGGTGTAGCAATAGACTCAAGTTTAGTGTATATAAAGAGCCAACGAATATTTCTGCATATGTGCATTACTACTCCAATCAAAGTAATAAAATTAAGAATAGTACGAGTTGCAGCTGTGAATATATTGATGGAGAAATAAATGAGATTAGGACTATGGGGAGTAAATTGAAGTACCTTGAAATTATAGTACATGATTCACTAAAATAGCAAAAATAAACTATTCTACAAAATACTTACTTCTACTGCCGTATAGTAATTATTTTAAAAAATATTTCCTAATTGTTAGAATGTTCAATTTAATGTAGCATTTAAGAGTAAAATCACAATGAAAACAGCTCTCATAACAAAATTCTCCTGACAATACCAAAGATGTGTATATCATATCCCATGTAATTCATGTGAAGAAAAAAAATTCTATATTGCCCAAAACAAAATTGAACTACATAAGAAAACTATATAATATGTTCCAAATAATGATGCAATATATGTCCATGTTAGGGATCAAAATCACAACATTAATTGGTCATGTGCAAAAAAACTGGTTCATTCAAATAACTTATTAGAAAGAAGTATCATAGAGTCCAGATTTTTAACAGAAAGTTTTAATAAAAGTTTTATAAAAATTTATATATAAGACACGAAATGTATAAATTTGATGCATTTATATGCAAATAGATCTGCAACCCTCTTAAAAATAATTTATTTCTTGAAATAGAACTGACTAGAGTGACACCTCTCATTATAAATACCAATGTGAAATTAATATTTCAGATCTAAGCTACAATTTACATGTACTCAATGTACATATTATATATATATATATATATATATATATATATATATATATATATATATATATATATATATATATATATATATATATATATATATATATATATATATATGTGTGTGTATATATATATATATATATATATATATATATATATATATATATATATATATATATATATATATATATATATATATATATATGTGTGTGTGTATATATATATATATATATATATATATATATATATATATATATATATATATATATATATATATATATATATATATATATATATATATATATATATATATATATATATATGTATATATATATATAAATAAATATATATATATATATATATATATATATATATATATATATATATATATATATATATATAAGTATATATATATATATATATATATATATATATATATATATATATATATATATATATATATATTTATATATATATATATATATATATATATATATATATATATATATATATATATATATATATATATATATATATATATATATATATATATATATATATATATATAAGTATATATATATATATATATATATATATATATATATATATATATATATATATATATATATATATATATATACTTATATATATATATATATATATATATATATATATATATATATATATATATATATATATATATATATATATATAAATATATATATATATATATAGGGCTGTATGCATCTATGTATATGTATTTGCATATATAG
>NC_090741.1:100885090-100920090 GCF_036898095.1 Palaemon carinicauda | reverse complement strand
CTAGGTAGCATCAGGCTCCGATTTCTTTTATTGTCTCTCGTGGCATGGTATGTTTCGACCTGGCCTTCCATTAGAAGGGGCTAGCGTTCGATCCCAATTATGAGGTAGAAATTTATTTCTATTTGAACACGATGCTGTGTTCATATTTATCCATATCGACTCATTATGGGTAATAAAAATGAACTACTACCATTTGTGTCACGTGGTGGGCCGGGAAATCGGGTAAAACTCGCTGGTAAGAGACTGATGTCTCGCCAGGTAAATCCTCGGACAGCTAGGTAGCGTCAGGTTCAGATTTCTTTTATGGTCTTTCGTGGCATGGTTGGTTTCGACCTGGCCTTTCATTAGAAGAGGCTAGCGTTCGATCCCAAGTATGAGGTAGAAAATTATATATATATATATATATATATATATATATATATATTATATATATATATATATATATATATATATATATATATATATATATATATATATATATATATATATATATATATATATATATATATATATATATATATATATATATATATATATATATATATATATATATGTGTGTGTGTGTGTGTGTGTGTGGGGTGAGGATATTGCAATTACTACTAATGGAAGATTGAGTTAATTGCAATAGCATTTGCAAAGATAGTCCAGTGATCCGATGATTCGTGATTATCATCTGATGATTGGATATTTTCATGTGTTTTGTTTTCAATATTGTTATTATTGTTTATGCGGTTACGTTCCTCATTTTTCATAATGCAAACCATTTTTACTGTTGTTTTATTTATATGGTTTATACAAATGTAAGGTAGAATTATCGTCATTGAAATTGCCATGAATATTATTGTTATTTTTCCTTTTTTACCAAATATCCATCTCAAACTTTCATTATCATATAGACTTGTTAAAATAACACAAAACAATTCATTCAATCTTCAATAAGGAAAATATTATTTTGTTATCGGTTACTATCAACTGCTAAAGTAAATAAGAAAGTCAGTTATCTGCTAAGAAACAGTATCTTTGAACATGTATCGTCGTCTTTCCTACCGTTAAGGGGTCGGTTGCCTGATGCACCCTCTCCAATGCCTCATATCAAAGACATCCTCTTCCCCCAAGCCTCTTTTCTCCATATCATCCTTCACCTTATCTCCTCATCTGATTATCTTCCTCCCTCCTGATCTCCTCCCCCTAACAGGTTCCTCCTAAGCCCTCCTCACTCCTCATCACCATACATCCTCAACACTTGCCCACACCATATCAGTCATAACACTTCTATCACATCTTTAATCTTTACTACACCTGCTAATCTTCATTTTTTTCATTATTTTCCAATCTATCAAACAGTGATATTCCCATAATCCATATCAGCATTTACATTTCTGTTCTCTATGAGTCAAGCTTTGCGTCCTCTTTTTATCTTGATGCCCACGTCTCTGATCCATACATTAAATACTGGTCTTATTGCTGGACTTGATTGGCATATTCTTACCACATAAAACTCCTATAACCTTCCCCCACTGCCCCCAGGTTGCTTCGACCCTATTTTCACCATAGCTTCAGTCTTATCCTTATTCACCCTCAAGCCACTCCTCTCCAACATCTTTTGCCACTCTACAACTGTTCTCTGCAAGTCTTCCTCATTTTCATCAATAATCACCCAATCATCTGCATATGAATATCAACTGTGGTGTAGGAAGCGACTAAAAGGACAGCTGCTTCCCAGTAGTCTTGGTATTAGCAAATGGCTAGGCCCACCTCCAATAACTGTGGTTGATGATTGCAAGGGCAGGCGATCGTGAAAACCCCACGCCAAATTATGAGCCATGGCTGAAGCTGTTTAGATGTTTAAATATGTGTATGTATATATACTTTTAAGTATGTATATATATATATATATATATATATATATATATATATATATATATATATATATATATATATATATATATATATATATATATATATATATATATATATATATATATATATATATATATATATATATATATATATACACATACACACACACACGCGAGTGTTTTCCCTGGAGTTACAACAAGTCCATCTTGGTTTCGTTAGTAATTAATCAAGCTTGAGCAGCCTGTCTTTTATGTGCCATACTCTTGAGAGGAAAATACCGAATTAAGAACAAACCCTGGATCAGTGATGATTGTAAGTGTGATCATTTTAAGAAAAGGGAGGCTCGTCCATTTGGAATAACTACACTTAGCTAAGAAAAGTTAGCTCAGAGAGTCTATAGTTTAGATGAAAAGTGATACAGTAGGACTCTTCGCTGCTGGGAGGAAGGACTGGTACAATATATGAACATATACAACCGGGGTCTAAGCGATATGAGGCAGGACAGCCAATCGAAGACTACGGTCTACCCCAAAGCCAAAACAAAGTCCTTCGAAAAGAAGGCCAAATTGCTTACCCCATACAAATAGGAAAAAAGCCAATTAATAGAAGGAAGTTCTATAAGGGAACCCCTTTGTGGCACAACCCAGAAACATAAGTGGTGGCTACCCTTAAATCTGCATTGATTCGTGTAGATTTAACAGTTACTGCTTTACTTAAATCAAATGGCTCTGCCACTCAGTGCCCATAAGAAAAGGCAGCCCCTTTGCTTGATGTGCTTAGCAGTAAGCTGAGTAATGAGAAACTCAATCTTTCTCATTCCTGTTTACCTGAGGCTGAACGAACTGGTTTAGCTTTTTGGTCACGTGAAATTTAAACAGTGCTGCCTATGGGTGTGTAGGCCCAAGTGGTATTTTCCCTTTGACTTTTTAAAAAACCGATGATTTCCTGTGTGGGCTTATTTTTCACAAACTACCTAATACAGGTTCTTTTTGTAATTATTGGAAAATATTGCCTCATTTGGGAAAGATGTCTGTGGTAGATCTAGTCCTCCCATATCATCCAAAGTTTTTCAACTTATTTTGGCAGCACGTCTAAATGGTTGTACTGAAGGTGATCATCTGTTCCATAGTTTGCAATTTGGCTTTGCAAAGGCGTCGGAGCATGTAATACCCTCCATATATATTTCAATGCTGTACAGAAACTCGTTGATTGTGGTAAGGAAGTTTGCATGATAGACCTTGTTTTTAATGTGGCCTTTGACTGTTATTCATTACATTCTTATTTCAAACTTAAACATATTCGAATAGGTGGGTTTCTTCTGAGCATCATTATTGTATTTTCAAGTAATATTTGATGATGAGCGCTGTGTATGCGTGGTAAGTGGTTAAGCTTACTAAACATAAGCTTAGTAAACAAGCATATTACAAATTTAGATGATGCTACTCTCTCTGCATCAATTCCATCTCGTGATTGTGTACTTGTGATTGACGAATACATTAATAGAGATCTATCTAAAGTTAGTGCATGATGGAAATTATGGGTGATGAAGTTGAATCGAAACAAAACTCAAAGTATGATTGTTAAGAAGGTCAACAACAGTAGCCCCTCAACATCTAATTCTTTGCATTGTCAATGTCTCTTTAACTACAATATATACAACACGTTCCAAACTTTAGGATTGCTTCTTGATTATAGATTTTTCTTTTGAGGAACATATCTTGGTTGTGTTTTTGTCGATTGTACAACAAATGAGCATATTGAGAAAGTCTTTGAAGACTTTCGGTGATCGATTTATGCTGAGGAAATGTTTTAATTCTTTCCTTATACCATGTTTCGACTACTGCTTTGTCTGGTCATCAGCTTCTAACACTCATATTAATTTGTTGAATAAGATTTTTTTTATAAAGTTCCTTATTCCTGATCTGGATATTTATCTCAGAGATCGTCGTTCAGTTGATTCTTTGAGCATCTTGCGTAAACTTTTAGACATTCCTAACCGTCCTCTCCGGTCACATCTTGCCAGACTGTACCATCTTGTACGTGGTAATAGGAAAGCTGTTTAATGTAACGGTCATTCCTTCTCCATCATAAGACACGATATTAAACAGTATTCTATATGTTTTATTCCAGCTGCAGCCAGTGATACTAGAAAAGGTCAAAATTTCTGCATATTATTTTATGTTAACCAGGTTGACATAATTAATGATAATATATATACTCTATATATCATGATTATCATATCATACTCCTATTCACGAAAAGTCACACATATATATATATATATATATATATATATATATATATATATATATATATATATATATATATATATATATATATATATATATATATATATATATATATATGTGTGTGTGTGTGTGTATATATATATATATATATATATATATATATATATATATATATATATATATATATATATATATATATATATATATATATATATATATATATATATATATATATATATATATATATATATATATATATATATATATATATATATATATATATATATATGTGTGTGTGTGTGTGTGTGTATATATATATATATATATATATATATATATATATATATATATATATATATATATATATATATATATATATATATATATATATATATATATATATATATATATATACATATATATATATATATATATATATATATATATATATATATATATATATATATATATATATATATATATATATATATATATATATATATATATATATATATATATAACGGATTTTGAGCGAAGCGAAAAATCTATTTTTGGGTGAGATAGCCATGTCGTCCTGATGGAAGTTCCTATAGGGTAGCTTCCTAGGGTATATTACAACTACGGCGATATTCCCAGAGAATTTACCTTAAGGTACCAGAATTCTAACTCCTGGAGCGAGTATCCCTCGTGAAAGGGATATCGCGACATATCAGAGGACGTATTCTAGACACGTCACATGGCAATCTACGACCTGAACAGAGATTCGTCTCGTAGGAGGGAGATTGACGAGATACAAATTCGGGAAAGAAAAAGGGGAGCCGCTCCCAAGGCTTCCCTATCCCCCGATTCGTATGCGTGCCTGGCGCCAATCCTGGCGCCATCTGTATTCCTTGTAGCGTACACGAGGTGCTACAGATACTGTATGTAGGGAGGGGTCCTACAGCCCTTTCTTAGAAAGGCAAGGGCGGGTCCATCAGGACGACATGGCTATCTCACCCAAAAATAGATTTTTCGCTTCGCTCAAAATCCGTTTTTTGGGCTCAAGCCATGTCGTCCTGATGGAAGTGTACCAGAGCATTACTGTATCTGTGGATTCTCAGAACGTGCCGTACTCCCCGGAGATATTTATTCCCGGTCGACTAGACCTAGAGACCTAAGATGTTACCGTTATACATCTTTTCAACTAACTATAAACTATGTTAGAGCTTCCTGCCCCCTACAGGGAAGATTCCTACTAGACTCTGGAAAGTCTCGAAGAGTACATATATCTATGTATGAATACCAGGCAAGCTAATATAGTGGTCTCGCCCTATATTAAGTAAAGCATAGTTTGTATAGAACCACTGCGTCAATATATTGACCAGTCATCCGCACAATACTTGTATTGGACAAAGGTTTATATCCGCATAGGAAGAAACTAATAAAACCGCCCTCGTCCCTTTATGGGACGGAGTCCTCCCATTAGGGGACTTACATAAACCAATGCAACATAGCTTGCAAAACAGAACAATTCTATCAGAATTATCCCAGATAAGATACATAGAATTAAAATGCTCAATTATACCAATAAATTGACACAGGTGAAAGAGACGCAAGGTTCTCAAGAACAAGTTTATTGACAGATAATAAACAGACAGGTTAACAACAAATATTTATATTTATATAAAAGAGGGTAACCCAAAACTTTAAGCATAAGTATGATAGTAAACAGAACTTGTTTATCTGAAAGAAAAACCATTAAACACCACTTTAATGAGATACCAAGGTATCAAAAATCTGTATTACAAATCAATCACATTAGCGTTAGAAACGCTTGGCACACATGTCTGAACTTATGCAAGGTTCACCTTTGAAGGAAGGAACAGTCTATATGGGCACTTGGTGCCCTCATTTAGTTTGTAGTACAGTATGTACCTACACACTCACCCTGGACTTAATCGTCCCAATTAAGACCACTGTTCCTCGCAGAGTTAAACAGTAGGGTTAACTACACGACCCACTGCTACCACAGATCTCTTAAGTTCCTCTACTTGCTTCGCATAGTGGCGAAAGAACACCCTGGAAGACTTCCAGCCCGTGTATGAACGGAGATGTTCAAAATCCATACAATTAAAGAAATTTAGGGATGAGGCAACTTTCCTCGGATCGTGACCTGCGGGTGTACTGTCAGGATCCGCTCTGCGAATAAAATATGTCATTTTCGCTCTGAGTTGATTCAGAGATAAATTTGAGCCTGATGTTTCTCTCCTGAATAGTTGACTACCCTTGAAGTCTGAAGTTCTACGAAGATAGACCTTTAGGCATTCTACTGGACATAGAGATGCATCTTCTTTCAGAGGACAGATTCTCCAGGGACCCCACCTGTTGGTGGGTAACTCATTCTTGGCGAGAAACGTAGGATCCGGAAACAGGTTCAGCTCCCCCCCATCCAGGAACTGAACACGACCTGCCTCTCTCTCGAGGGCTACGATCTCACTAACCCTGGCCCCGGACGCGAGTGCAAATAGGAAAATAACTTTTTGCGTCAAATCCTTTAACGCACATTCTTCATTGCTCAACAAGGAGGCGAAATGAAGAACTTTGTCTAAAGACCATGAGATGGGCTTTGGAGGTGCTGAAGGTCTGAGCCTAGCGCAGGCTTTCGGAACTTTATTAAAGATCTCGTTACCTAGGTCGATCTGGAAGGCAAATAAAATGGGTCTTATCAAAGCCGATTTACACACTGAAATCGTGTTAGCTGCCAATCCTTGGCCATGGAGGTGGATGAAGAAAGATAAGCAGAAATCTGTTGAGATCTCCTGCGGATTCTTTGCCTTTACAAAGGCCACCCATTTTCTCCAAGATGACTCATATTGCCTTCTAGTCGATTTGCACTTGTATTCCTCTAGGAAGTCTATGCTGGCTTTCGAAATCCCGAAGCGCTTTCTCACCGCTAGGGCGAGAAAATCATGAGCTGCAGGGTCTGGGTTTTCTGTAATGAAGCGCAGACAGTTGACTTCTGGACTCGCTGGGTCAGAACTGGATGTGGTAGCGGCACGAACTTCATCTGTAGTTCCAACGCCAAGGGGAACCACATGCTGTTCGCCCACTTGTGGGCCACTATTGCCGCTACCCCCTTGAAGGATCTCAGTTTGTTGAGGACCCTCAACAGAAGGTTGTGAGGAGGGAACAGATAAATCCTGGACCATCTGTTCCAGTCGAGGGATATTGCGTCCACTGCTTCCGCTAAGGGGTCCTCGTACGAGGACACGTACAGGGGCAACTTCTTGTTGTCTTTCGTCGCAAAGAGGTCTATTTGCAGTTCTGGGACTTGATTCAGAATGAAGGAAAATGATCCTGCGTCTAAGGACCATTCCGACTCTATCGGTGTGAACCTGGATAGAGCGTCCGCTGTCACATTGCGGACTCCTTGAAGGTGAACTGCCGACAGGTACCACTTCTTCTTTTCCGCCAATCGGAAAATGGCTAACATCACTTGGTTGAGAGGTGGTGACCTCGACCCTTGTCGATTCAAGCATCTCACAACCACCTCGCTGTCTGTCACCAATCTTATGTGGATCGAGTGACGCGGGGAGACTTTCTTTAAGGTAAGGAGCACTGCCATAGCTTCTAGAAAGTTTATATGAAAGGTCCTGAATAGCTTGGACCAAGTCCCCTGGACTTTTTTCCGATGAGAGTGACCTCCCCATCCCTCCTTTGAGGCGTCTGAGTGAATCGTCAACGACGGGGGAGGTGGCTGAAGAAGAACAGACTTCTTTAGATGTCTGGCTTGGGACCAAGGTCTGAGAAGAGTACGTAGCCGAGGCGGCACTGGTCTTCTCAGGTCTCTTCGCGCGTTTGATGCATACCTTCTCCAAACTCCGGTTGCATCCTTTAGCTGTGCTCTTAGCACTGGGTCTGTCACTGAAGCAAACTGGAGAGAGCCTAGTACCCTCTCCTGTTCGCGTCTTGATATCCTTTCGGAATCTAGAAGTCTCTTGACAGAGCCCGCTATCTCCTTCCTTTTCTTCATTGGGATGGAGAAACTGTGTGACAAAAGGTCCCAGTGGATTCCCAGCCACTGGAACTTTTGGGATGGAGAAAGTCGAGACTTTTTCTTGTTGATCTTGAAGCCTAGGTACTCTAGGAACTGGATCACCTGACTGGAAGCTTGCAAGCATTCGGTCTCGGATGCTGCCCACACCAGCCAGTCGTCCAGGTAGGCTACTACCTGAATTCCCTTTAGGCGTAATTGTTTGAGAGCTGCGCTCGCAAGCTTCGTGAAAATCCTTGGGGCTATGTTTAGCCCGAATGGCATGGCTCTGAAGGCGTACAGTTTCCGTTGTAGCCTGAACCCTAGGTAGGGGGAGAGTCGACGGCTGATTGGAATGTGCCAATAGGCGTCTGACAAGTCTATAGAGACTGAGTATGCCCTCTTGGGCAGTAAGGTCCTTATGTGTTGCAGTGTTAGCATCTTGAATTTGCAATTCACTATGAACTTGTTGAGTGGTGACAAGTCCAGAATGACTCTGAGCTTTTCCAAGTCTTTCTTGGGAACACAAAACAGCCTCCCTTGGAATTTGATGGACTTCACCTTTCGGATCACATTTTTCTCCAACAGTTCTTGAACGTACTCCTCCAAAATGGGGGTGGAGTGTTGGAAAAACCGAAGGCATGGGGGTGGAGTGCTGTACCAGCTCCAACCCAGTCCATTCTTGAGTAGGCTTTGGGCCCAGGGATCGAAGGTCCAGCGATCCCAAAATTTCATCAGTCTCCCTCCTACCGGTATCATTTCACTTGGACTGCCGTCCTGAGGTCTTGCCTCCCTGACCACGACCACCTCTGAATCCCCTTCCCCTTGAGGGGCGCCTAGACGAGCCTCTGGCTGCTCCTCTAGGTTTTGCACGAAAGGAAGAAGACTGTCCTTCGAACGTTGGGGCGAATGTGGTTGACTGACCTGGCACCGCCTGGGGTACCCACTGAAAGGCAGTCGGGGTTTGTGCCACCATCTGGGGCACTGGAGGCAAAGGCAATTGCAGTTGCTGTTGCTGTCTATAAGGCTTGGCTGGCCGAGATGGTAGCCTAGTCTTCATATTCTTCCTCTTTGGTTGAGGACCCTCATCCGGGGAAGATTTTCTTTTGATAGCCAGGCCCCACTTCTGGAGAAGATTTCTATTCTCCACGGCGGCCTTATTAACAACCTCTTTGACCACATCGGTAGGGAAAAGGTCTTTTCCCCAAATGTTGGAGGAGATTAACTTCCTTGGCTCGTGTCTCACCGAAGCCCCGGTGAACACGAACTCCCTGCAAGCTCTCCTTGCCTTGACGAAGCTATAAAGGTCCTTCGTCACTGTGGCTAAGTGAGACTTAGCCACTACCATGAACATTTCATGGACCTTGGGGTCACTTGCCATCGTCTCGAGAGTAGTCTGATGAGACATTGAGGCAGCCAGTCTTTCTTTTGTCTCGAACTCTCTTCGTAAAAGAGATTCGGACAGCTTGGGGAGGTCCTCGCCGAATTGCCGTCCGGCAATATCAGCCTCCAACTTTCCCACTGAGAATGTCAGATGGACATCCTTCCAGTCTTTGTGGTCCATAGGTAGAGCCAGCGACAAGGGTTTACACTCCTCCAGGGAGGGGCAAGGCTTGCCGGCCTCGACTGCCTTTAGGACAGCCGCAAACCCTTTCTGTAAAAAGGGGAAGGCTCTATCAGGAGAGGACACAAACGAAGGGAGCTTCTTGCTCAATGCAGCTACCTTCGAATTCGAGAAGCCCCTCTCTTTCATCGAGGATGAAAGTAGGGCTTGAGCCTTAGCGTGGTCCATAACAATGACCTCCTTCGGCTCTGTCTCCTCCCTTGAAGCTGGTTCTTTTCTCAGCCGGACATAGCAGTCCGGATATGATGCCTTGCTGGGCCAGAATTCTACCTCCTCTAGGGGAACTGAACCCAGCTTATCCGAAATGACGATCTTTCCAGTCGTCATCGGCATGTGCTCAGCATACCTCCATGGGTTAGCATCTGAGCATATGGGAAGGTCTTTCACATTGAGCCTTTTCCGGGGCCCATGTGATTCTGCCAGGGACTGCATACGCAGTTCCATTGCAGCCGCCTTCTCCTGATTCTCCTTCTGCATTTGTTGGATCATTCCAACAATCGAAGAGAGGGCCTGTCCCAGTTCTACTGGGAGGCCAGCCGATGTTGATGGGATAGGCTCCGGCATCTGAACCGGAGTAGCCGACACCTCGTCGACCTCATCCTCTACGACATCCGGGGTTTGAACTTGATCCTGACCTTCTGCCAGGAGGTCTTCTTCCAAACGATCGTCCAGGTCAGACATCCTGTCACACACCTGGATGTCTTGCATCGCATCTGCGACTTCCTCGTCCACCTGGACTTGATCTTGAAGGATCTCCTCTTGAGGCTGGGGAATCACTGCCTCAGCTGATGCCTGGGGAAAAAGATACGCCCTCATCTTCTCACTTGGAAGATAAGGGCCAGAGGTGTTCTTCTTGAAGCCCCTTACCCAAGTACGAAGCTTTTCCCTAGCTATATCCCTTGATTCCGCCGTTCTAGGGGAATCAAAAGCCTCAGTAATCAGGTTAGTGCATACAGTACATACCTGAGGGTCCCAATACTGGAGATCATCCTGGGAGACAGCGCATGCTGCGTGTCTCCTACAACACTCATGTCCGCAGAGGTTCTTGCTGCGGACATTGCAGAAAACATTTCCGCACTTCGGAGGGTCCTCCTGTAAAGAGAAGAAATTTCCATGAGTATCAAGTGAACTATGTATCACTGGATATGCATAGTATAGCATAACAATTCATAAATGAAAGACACACACTTGTGTTTCCCTCACAACCCATTGTTGCAGCCTTCCAAATAAGAAAATCAAAAATGGTTTATCTCTACTAGAGTAACCAATGCAAGGTTTCCAGAGGAAACAGGTGGAGCTCACACCTAGGCAATGATTTTAAAAATCCTGGATAATAGACGGGGAAGAACTCTGCTTCCTGTCTGAGGGCAACAGCAAAGGGCTGTGTAAGAAAACACAATAGTGTTAGAAGATACAGTGCTGTACCTAAACTTTTACTATAGTTTTCTTCTTACTGTATATGCTATACAGAAGAATACTAGTACAGTATAGGAGGATGTGTGCCGGCCTGCCTTTGCCGGCCGGCACACACCACAATTAGCTTTAAAGTATACTACTTAACAGCTATAGGGCGGCAGCCCTCTGGTTCAAATGCCTGTGCCGGCGGCAGCAGCTGCCGGCTAGCAACAGCCAGTGTTGGCCGGCAATGATTGCCGGCCAGCAACTACACAAGGTAGTACCCAGCTGCCGGCCACACTCTTGGTGACCGGCAGACAAGGACTGACATAAGCCGGCCGGCAAAGGTACAAGACCGATGCCAGCCGGCAGCAAAAGAACCAGAAGACAACACCTGCCCGGCTGCCGGCCTCATAGGCCGGCAGCCGGCCTCATAGGCCGGCTGCCGGGAAAGGTACAGCACTAGAAGAAATAGAATGGATGCCGGGATAAGAGTGTACACAACCCCCCAAGCCCGGCAACCGAAAGAGTGCATATAAGGAAGGGGAGAAACTTAATTCAGGCCTCCTTGACCAATGCCGTCCGGCTCTGCCGGCAGGCATGGATGAGGGACCAAGAGAGGTCCGGGCAGCACTCGAAAACATAAGACCCTTGCCGTCCAGCGTCTCTGCCGGCCGGCAATGGGCTTAGTCAATCCATATCCCAACCTATACTAGGTCCAGAAGTAGAATGACATATGGTACAGTAATACCCCTGCCGGCCAGCTCTGCCGGCCGGCAAGGTACAGTACAGTAATGGCTAGGCCATTACGGAGATAGAGGGGGAAGGGACAAGAGGGTCCTGCCAACCTTGCTTTAGTGACAGATCACCCGCAGCCAAGAACTCTGTCTTAGCCTAAGGGAGATCTAAGGGAAAGGGCCAGCGCAGTAGTATAATACCTGCCAGCTTCCAGAGCACCAAAGCAAGGAAGGCGTTGCAACTCCCAAGGGAAGATTTATCCTCCCCGAGAACAGCAACAGGACTTAGTCTGGTCGATCACACAAGAAGGAATCATAACTACAGAAAACTTCGACAGTGACCTAAGGGAGCTCAGCTCCCTTTGTAAGTGTTAGGTCAGCGAGGGAGACTCTGCCCCAAGCCAAACAACACGGACTCAGACTAAAAACTCTGTTGTTCTGTCCCTCTTTGAACCAGACTCTGCTGGAACAGGAAGGTACAGTAACACCCTAGTATAGTTTTATCGAAAATAAATTCGGAAAAAACCACTTAGGGATAAGCCCAAGGCTTAAACAGAGGGACAGGGATTGCATACCTTCTCCGAAGAAAAGAAAGCAACCGGGGAGTAATATAAAGTATACTAAGGCTCCATAAGCAATTAGCCTAGGCACCAAGAGAATCGATTACCTAATTCACCGAAACTCTCACGTATACAATCTTGGAAATATTCCACACAGTCTAAAATGTATAAAATATAGCCTAAAGCTTCAATAAAATTTTAATTACACTCGGAAAAACCATAATCATGCATTAAGTACTAGGACCAAACGACTAGGCTACATGGCCTAGCGTAGGCCAGAATGGCGAATACTTCGCCAAATAATACTAAGCACGAAAGGAAATCCTATGTAAAGCTAAATAGCTAAATTTTATTAAGCAAAACAACCAGGAATGTCACTCTGACTAACTAATTTATACCTAGCGAGTGACAGTGTCCAGGACACCTCTGGTAGGCTACGGCTCTTGTATCAAAGATTAATCCTATTAATCACTCAAAATTTTACCAAGAGCCTACATTTATACATAACAGACACTATACTCAACTTATCCGAGGTCAACGAAGACGAAGAAGCCATGAAAAGCTGAATAAATCCAAGATTTGCGAGAAAAACAGGAAAAAACACCGAGTTGTTAAGCTACGCAAAAAGGAATACAGATGGCGCCAGGATTGGCGCCAGGCACGCATACGAATCGGGGGATAGGGAAGCCTTGGGAGCGGCTCCCCTTTTTCTTTCCCGAATTCGTATCTCGTCAATCTCCCTCCTACGAGACGAATCTCTGTTCAGGTCGTAGATTGCCATGTGACGTGTCTAGAATACGTCCTCTGATATGTCGCGATATCCCTTTCACGAGGGATACTCGCTCCAGGAGTTAGAATTCTGGTACCTTAAGGTAAATTCTCTGGGAATATCGCCGTAGTTGTAATATACCCTAGGAAGCTACCCTATAGGAACTTCCATCAGGACGACATGGCTTGAGCCCAAAAATATATATATATATATATATATATATATATGTGTGTGTGTGTGTATATATATATATATATATATATATATATATATATATATATATATATATATATATATATATATATATATATATATATATATATATATATATATATATATATATATATATATATATATATATATATATATATATATATATATATATATATATATATATATATATATATATATATATGTATATAAATATATGTATATATATATATATATATATATATATATATATATATATATATATATATATATATATATATATATATATATATATATATATATATATATATATATATATATATATATATATATAAGGAGAGAGAGAGAGAGAGAGAGAGAGAGAGAGAGAGAGAGAGAGAGAGAGAGAGAGAGAGAGAGAGAGAGAGAGAGATTACCTACTGGTTTTTCCAAATTTTGGCATTACTCTGGATTGTAATGTAATCCACTGAATTTCTAAAGTATACGGATATGATGAAAATAATTTGTAGTGTCAAAGATAATACTAGATGCATATAAATATGAGAAACATATTTAATTCAGCTTTATTTTTTTATCATCATGCATTGCACCCTCCGGCGCATATTCAAATGGTCGTCCAAAGCATCAGCCAACTCGCTCGACTCCCTAACTTGATTTGTTTCAGGCAATCTAATTCACAGTACCTTGTTAAAAGAAAGCTCTCTGCGGATCCGTCCAAAGCCTAACTTTTGACAGAGGCCATTTACATAACCTGCTTAGGCCCAGGTGGAAATACTGAGTGAGTTCTCCAGCTTACATCTCCTCTCGCTCCCAACTACTCTTGGGATTTTCAGGAGCAGGAATCAGTGAAATAGAAAACACCAACGTTAAAATGGTGTCAGGATTCCTAGAGCTGAAGTCTGGAATAGCGAATGAGTTGTCGAGAGGCACTTTTATCGAAAAATCAATATGACACTTTTAAGTAAATTCTTGAAAGTATAAGTTAAGTCTCTGAGTCAAAAACAAATGTGGACAATTCCAAACAAACGTCACTGTTAAAAATAATTACGATCACGAATAAAATAAATTATGTCTTAGTAAGAAATTGTCATTGGAACACGCACGCGTCTTGGAAAACAAAACTTTTATGTGCAAAAACGATATAATCGGAAATAAATTTTATTTTTCACAGATACCATCAATCCTGTCTGTTTGTGATGCTACAAAATTACTGAATTTCAAAAAGTTTGGATTTAGAATTATATTGTTGACGTGGGATACCAAAGAAAAACTGCAAAAACGTTTAGGAGTTTAAGAATGTTTGCGAGAGGACAAAGTTTTGAGAAAATGTGAGCATTAGCAATGTAATATTTAAATGGAACAGAATATCAATAAATACAATGGGGAAATAGAAAAGACTGCTTTTAATAATTTTTAAAAGTAAATGTTACTCATGATTAAAGAATTTGAAAAGTATTGAAACAGAAAGCTGGAAAAGTGAGAGAGGCAGAAAGGTTAATACAACAGATTTATGAGAGAACTAACTCTTGGACTAACTCTCCTTAATGAAAATGATGTCTAGGTGTTGAATATACTGTATAGTCCGGCCAATCAAAACATCGAGAGTTCAGATGAGAATTAAAGATGAATTTAAACCAAAGAATTTTGAGAGAAACTTTGTCAAAGTATCGTACAGACTGGATAAGAGATGTTTAATAATTAAATGGCAAATAACTTGAATATGTAGTTTACACAATCAAAATGCAATAGAGCAATGCAATATATCTGTTGCAAGTATTTCCAATGTGTCTGAGCACCTAATTTTATTATGACATTTAAGAATAGATAATATGAAGCTACGTTTAGTATATATATTTTAATTTTCCAGTGACATATATGGATGTAGAAATGGAATGGTGGTCCACAAAGGTTTCTAATTCACAAGAATGAGCCATAAAAAACACGTTTTCAAAGCCTCTAGGGACTAACAAAAAAGGTCTTTGCACAGAAGTTTCAGGACACAGAAGAAAAGTTTGAGAAAAAACTATTGGATGGTTGAAGTCTTGCAATTTAATTTTGCAAGTTTGAAATAGGTGCGATGAAAAAAAAGTTTTTGTAAACCAAGGAAAAGATTCGATAATTTTTTTTTTCCAATTTTCTGTTTTACTTTCAATATCCCTGTTATTAAAAGGGGAATACTTTATCAAAAAAAAATCTGTCATTATTTAAAATTCAAAGAAAATATAGTTTGCAATTAAATGGCAGACAAGCTGAGAAACAGAAACCTTATATGTACGCATATACTACTGTTTATACATTTTTTTTTTTAATACAGACAATTATCCATCCTTACATACATACATGGTTGTCCTTAACGAGAAACCACAATAGAATACCAGAGGCCATTATTATTATTATTATTATTATTATTATTATTATTATTATTATTATTATTATTATTATTATTAGCTAAGCTACAACCCTATTTGAAAATGTAGATTGCTATAAACCCAAAGGTTCCAACGGAGAAAAATAGCCCAATGAGGAAAAGAAATAAAGAAATAAATAAAATACCAGAGAAGTCATGAACAAATGGAATAATATATTTCAAGAACAGTAAGAGATTCAAAATAATCTTGCATATATAAATCATAAAGAGAGACTTATGTCAGCCTGTTTAACAGGAAAACATTCGTTGCAAATTTGAACCTTTGAAGTTCTACCCATTCAACTGCCCAAGGAGATCATTCCATAATTTGGTCATAGCTGGAATGAAACTTCTGGAGTAATTAGTAGTGAATCTCATGATGGAGAAGGCAATGATTGTTAGGTTTATTATCAGAGATACGAATTTTATGCAACATGCATAAAGAACTAACTGTACAACGGTGCCAGAGATTAATATCTAGATCAGGTATAAGAAATTTCATAGACGGCAAGTTCTTGTCCAACAAATTAAGAGGAGATTCAGGAGCTGAAGACCAGACATGAAAAATACTCGAAACAAGGCAGGACTAAAGAATTTTAACACTTCTTCAGAATAGATTGAACACCTAAAATCTTGAAAGACATTCTCAATAAGCCATTTTTCTTTTTGTGTGCAATTGAAGAAGAAACTGGCCGTATGATTTTTTTTTTTTTGTCTGAAAATTAAATTTGCAAACAAGAATCACACTTACCATTTTTTTATAAGAGTCGTATATAGTTAAAGAATCATTAGCAATGTTCAGATCTTGATGTTGAGAAGCCACTGCCATCGACCTACATACAATCATACTTAAGTTTTTCTAGGGTTCACCTGTTTTTCCCATGCACTAATTCTAGCTTCTATTAAGTGATTCAGCAACCCCAGATCCACATTCCAGAGATGGAATTGAATCAAAGAGAGTAACATCATCTGCATATGCAACGAGACTTTTCCAGGTCAAATCACATATCGTTTGTATATAGTATGGAAAGTAATGGGTCAAGAACACTACGGTGAGGAATACCAGATATCACATTCCTATAATCGCTATGGTGCCCACCAACAACAACTCTTTGTAATATGTTACTAAAAAATTCAATAATGATGCTATGGAAAGACACATCTACTTCCAACTGTTTGAGTTTGAGATCTAGGGCCCCATGAATAACACGGTCAAAGTCAGCAATAAAATCAAGGCCAATCATAGTAACATAAAGGCCACAATCAATGTAATTCTGTACAGCATTGGTTTTTGTGAGAAGAGCGTCACATGATCCAAGGCCTTTACGAAAGCCAAATTGCAAACTAGGAAAAAGAAGATTACCTTTAGCATACCTATCTAAACGTTTTGTAACAGGACATTCAAAAACTTTAGATAATATGGAAATTATGGAAATTAAGCAGTAATCCGCTGGACTAGAGGTACCACAAACATTTAAAAAATGGAGTAATATTACCAATCCCAACAGTTGATAAAAGAATATCTTCTAGCTAACGTGCGGAAAGTAATAAATAACTCAGAAGCTAAAAAATAAACAGTCTGTTTTAAAAACAAATGAAATATACAGTCAGCTCTCATTCGCAGGGGTTAGGTAACAGAGACAAGCTTGGAAAGCTAGAATACTTACTATCCTAGGGTAAACTAACTACTAGCATTCCAACTCACTGTCCATTGCCTATGTGTGATTGGCTAACGCACTAAGTAACATACTGTGCTGCCTAATACATTTTTACCTGGTCTCTATCATAATATAAGCATTTTGTTAATAAATGAACATATTTCAGTAATTTTATAGATTATGTGCAAGTGTACCACGTACGCAGTAACTCATCTCCACTCATACGTACACGGAATACATACAGTAACAACTAAGCACTGTTGTTCCTATTTAACAATATTTGTTAATACTATAGTGTATATTACTATAGTATATGTAAAGTACTATCACTACAGTACAGCTTAACTAGCTTAGGTAACACTCGTAAGTGATCACTGTTTTCAGCAGGTCAACTCACGCCATTCAACCACACAGGTAGCATATATTTACTTTACTATCACAAAGTATGGTATTTTGAAGTGAATATAACAATAAAACTTTTAAAATGAATACACTAACATAATACAAATTGAAATAAAATGTATCATTTCTACATCACTACCCATTTACGTATGAAATTCTACGCAGTAAGTCTGAAGCATGATGTAACTCTTGAGCCGTAAACTGTTTGATGTATAAGGTAGTGTAATGTACATATTACATTTTATAATAAAATCTCTATAAACACAGGATATGTACAGGTTATTTACATCAATTTTTTTTACAACGTAATTCTGCATAAAAGGTCTGAAGTGGGAGATGCACAGGCAAGGAGATATATTGCGAGACTGAGGCTGGTATGCAAAATGGCGGGTGCAAAGGAGTAGAGTCAGTTTTAAATTGTCAGATCTAAAGATACGTGATTTTTTATTTAATAGGTTATTCGGTTCTCTGAATCCACGAAGAGAGAACCTGCGAATAATAAGGGTTTACTGTACCATTTTGGTCAATGCCTCCATTAGCATCAAGGTCCATCAAGAGAATTTTAATTTCCCGAGACCAGAAGATAAAATAGTTAGGATAGCCTCAAGAAAACAGGAATGAGGAAGATTGATTTTCTCATTACTCTGCTTACTTTCAAACACATCAGCCAAAAGACTTGCCTTTTCCTTTGGACAGTAAGTGACAGAGCCATCTGGTTTAAGTAAAGGAAGAACTTTATTGTCTACATTAAAGAGTGCAGATTTAATGGTAGCGCACCACTTATGTACTTTGGTTGTACCAGAAAGAATTTCTTTTATGGTTGAATTGTATTCTTTTTCAGTTGAAGCATAAACTATATGAGCAACAGCTCTTAACTGAGTATAGTTATTCCAATTCTAATCTGATGTGTTGCCCTTCCAAAGATGATAGGCCTCCTGCTTTTCCAATTAAGCTAATCTACAATTATCTTTAAACCAGGGTTTGTCTTTCACTCTGTACTTTAGCACACGGGAATGGATACACCTATCAATTATGTTGACTAGATTCTTATTCAAAAGAACAAGTCTCAACACTTTTATACACAAGTGATCAATTCATATTCAAAAGATCACTGAAAATGTCATTCCAATCTGATTGAGATTTTGTATAAATCTTACATTGACATTATATCCTTCCTTGACCGATTGGGTAGCATCAGGGGGCTTTACTAGGTTACTCGTTCTTTGCCACTAAAAAAAAAAAAAAAAAAAAAAAAAAAAAACTTTATGGTTTTTCAAAATGCTTCAGAAGTTATGATCCAAAAACGATGAAAGGTAAACCCTTTAAAACTGTGATAGTCAAAGAGGAAAACAAAATCTTGTTTTGCAAAGAAATGAACAAGGAAACAAAGAGAAAAATATAAGAGAAACTTTCCAATTAAAAGTTTTCATATCATGACGGAAAAGATTAAACGTTTGTAAACATTATTTCGAAAAACGTTTCCCCCCTCCAGACTTTTATTCCTTTATAAGTCTCTGTTCCTTTTGCAAACTCACCTTTCATCGTTTTGCTTTAAAAAAAGTTTAGGGTAAAATTTTCCGAATTTTTTAGTAATGATTCATTTATTACAGGAAATTATGTTTATTTAATATTATCAATTAGTAAACAGTTTTTTTTTTTTTCATTTAGCTCAGATATTAATAAGTATTTAGAAAAAAATTTAATTATGTTTATAAATAACACTAAAGAATGAGCACGTCTTCTTTACTTATTTTCTAATGAATACAATGGAAACTACATAAGTTTATTCTAAAGAAAATTAACAAGAAAACTAGTAATAAAAACAATAACATTTACCAAGAAGAAAGAAAAGAGGATCTAAATTTCCTTGTTCTCTCCAAAATTATATAGCCAGTTGGATTCTCTCTCTCTCTCTCTCTCTCTCTCTCTCTCTCTCTCTCTCTCTCTCTCTCTCTCTCTCTCTCTCTCTCTCTCTCTCTCTCTCTCTCACAGATATGTTGTTTACAGAACTTTTGATGTTATTATTGGATTAGCCAGTCATGTGGAAGGTTCAGTCCCATCCGTCCTATGACTTGGAAATATGAATACCAGTCTTGTAATAAATATCGTTCAGGATTTCCATCTAAACTGTACGTAAATAAGATTTATTCCCTTTGTGTGTATATATATATATATATATATATATATATATATATATATATATATATATATATATATATATATATGTGTGTGTGTGTGTGTGTGTGTGTGTGTGTGTGTGTGTTTGTGTGTGTGTGTGTGTTTATGTGTATGCGCTTGCGTTTGTGTTTATTTGTACTTGCTTAATTGTAATAAATGCATGTAAATATAAACATTATATAAATACTTTGTAAAGAGAAGCAAACGTTCTTGAATCTCTGCAGTAAATACTTTGGTTGCTGAGTTAATGAGCTGTTTGTTGATAGGCATTTAGATGTTTATGCAATGGGTGTTGCGAAGCATTGATTTATAAGCACGCCAAGGTTTGTGCCATGACAAAAGTAAATCCTGTATTTATAAATATAGGTAAGTTTTACATTACAATTAAAAAATAAATTTTTAGTAGAAGACTTTTAACGGTTAAATATCATGATTATTTTAGTTTTGAACGATTTTTATTAATTCAAGTTCCAATACTGTATTAAATTTCAATTCATATTGGGGAAAGATCTTGAAACAAGTAATGATATTGCTTGACGAGATGAATGTTTGAATCTTCTAGTTTTGTTATAGGGTTAAAAGGTTTAAATGTCGCTCATGAATGATAGAGGCAAGGGACAGAAACAATGCACTAGCTAGCAATGCAATGCCTTAAAGACTAACTATATACACATTTGATCAGCGCCCAAGCCACCTTTCCTCCTAGCTATGACCAGGGAGGGTCAGGCATTAACTGTTGATGACTCACCAGGTAAACCTATAGGCTCCCCTAATACACCCCCCCCCCCCCCCATCCTTAGCTCACAAGGATAATGAGGTTACAGCTATTACAAGGAAATATAAAGCTTGAAAGGGTCTCGAACCCTATTTCCAATAGACTACCAAAACCAAAACCTTTTCCTAATAATTAAACGAGTTGCTTGATAAGTTATGATTCAGGACAGAAAATGTTAGTGTTATATAGTTATATGCCTAATACTGTTTATTCAAAGTTTTTTTTCGATGTAGAAGATAACAGAAAAATTGAAGGAATTGTTTCAAAATGTATTATTGCACAACTATTCGCAAAACATATTTTCCGAATGATAAATTTTTTTTTTTCATATACTATTTACAAATATTGCTGGAACTTCATATTACATAAATGTTTTCCTTTGTTCGTTATGATGATTTTATTGTTCAGTGAAAGTATATCCTCGCGTGGAATGTCTTTCTTTATTATGCATCCAACAGAAATCCATCAGTTTTGCATTATATATTTCGATATTTATTGATTAATGTCAACATTCATGTAGAAATGACATATTGCTGACCTAGAACATGTCAACATTAATGTATTCATAGATTTTATGGCCTCATTGCTCAGATATCCGATGTATTTCAGATTTTGCATTTGAATATCGGTGTCTGTCTGTTGTCTGATTTCCATGTAATCCATCACGAGTTAATTTTAGACTGATCATAATTCAGTTTCCTTTTTGTATAGAAAAATTTATAAAAGATTAACAAGAGAATAATAATAAAAAAAAATTTATAATGGAAATAAGACAGTTAACAAAATTTTGAATATCTATAATGTTTAGATAAGGACAGAGAAACATTTTTTTTTAGGAAAAACATTCTATTCAGATAAACACCCATATTAACCAATAAAAAAGAAAAACAATGAAATTATATCTTTTCTCTTAGGGTAAATACCTAGTTTTGACCAAACAAAGTCATTTAAAAGGTAAAAAGTCAATCAAACAAATTATTTAAAAATCCTGTCACAGATCCAAACGAAAGAGCATATTTCCTCCACTTCCTTCCACTCATCGATGTCATGCTCTTTCCAACAAAACGCTCCATCGAGAAATGCTCCCAATTTCGAAAATATCATTCAAATCCTTCTGACCTTCACCCGTGTAATCATTTTTGACTGAATATCCTCTCAAATGGACTAAATTCTAATCTTAATTAAGAGCAACACTTTCCAAAGAGAACAGGTTCACTGGACTACATATTATTTATTGGCTGTATTTTTATTTATTCTTGATCGTTGATAAATACAAATATTGCTCTTATCTGCTCAGACTTATTATGTTTCATCGTGATTGAAATATGTTTTATTTTCAACATATTGTATTAAGAGTGATTTATATTTTTAAAAACTCATGAATTTAATAGGAAAAACCTTATTTATTAAAATATCAATGTTTTTAATTATTATTATTATTATTATTATTATTATTATTATTATTATTATTATTATTATTATTATTATTATTATTATTATTATTATCATTATTATTATTATTATTATTATTATTATTATTATTAACAGTCTACAGAGATTGGAGATTTATAGTATTGGGTTCCAGGTTACATCAAGCTAGCTTCCCTAGGAATTCATCTCTTTCTTCACTACTCGTATAATACATTGTTTCAAGTAGCACGCTCCTTATCACAGGTCCTAAGGCTACACCAGAGCCTACATTCTCAAGATTCTTTATTAATGACCTATGTAAGATCTCTAGTGCCCCTAAGTTTATTAGCACCACTTCTTGAATATCCCATCGCCTCCTCAATTAAATTATTTAGTCTTGGTACTTTATTGTTTCCTCTATCTCTTATCTTCCACTCTAGTCCCACGGTCTGTGATATTTATGAGTTATACTTTTTTCATTGTCTTGTCAACCAGATTGACCTCTGGTGGATGTGCTTGAGTCACTGTCCGTCCTTAAGCGGGGTTTACACGGAGGAATGGTTCGTCAAACATGGTCGTCTAACCTGCTTGTCAAACGGTTCGAAGAGTTGGAGGCAACCGCAAATGCTTAAGGTTTGTGGACAATGAAGCCCCTCCCACAAAAGTCATGCGAGAACTGACTTTCTTCGAACGTGTTTGACAACCAAATACCCCATTCACACGTTTGAATATCACTTCAAACACTTATCTGTCGAACCACGTTCGACGAACCGTTTGACCGTGGAAACCCGCCTTATACAGTAGTCCTAGAGTAACTTAGCATAATCATTATCCATTATAGCTTCGGGTTGATGTTCGTACCATTTGCTGTTTCCTTTTATTTGATCTTCTCTACATAAACTCCATTGGAGTTTCCTATATTGATTCTGAGCAGAGGAAGCACTGAAGATTTCCTTTGCGATGTGGATAATAGTTTCATTAAAGATGGTGATAATAATAATAATAATAATAATAATAATAATAATAATAATAATAATAATAATAATAATAATAATAATAATAATGAGAATGATAATAATAATAGTTAAGATTATTATTATTATTATTATTATTATTATTATTATTATTATTATTATTATTATCATGTATATGGGTGTATGTATATATATATATATATATATATATATATATATATATATATATATATATATATATATATATATATATATATACACATATATATAATATATAATATATATATATATATATATATATATATATATATATATATATATATATATATATATATATATATATATATATAGAGAGAGAGAGAGAGAGAGAGAGAGAGAGAGAGAGAGAGAGAGAGAGAGAGAGAGAGAGAGAGAGAGAGAGAGTGTGTGTATATGCGAGTAAATTTATTAGTTTACTTTTTGTATTTATAATTTATGTAGCCTATACTGTTATACAGCACCCTCAATCACTCTTTTGACTAAATATCAATATCTGAAGCATATTGATTGCAGTTAAATCTCTTTGCGCCAAATTTTACTCATATTTCAGGTGACAGCAACACTTGTAGATAACAACTAGTGTTACGAAGGCCGTTGAGTTTGCAACCTAATCCTAAGCTCAGACAGTTTGAGAACCAGAATCATCATCATATCTTATCGCGACAATGTTGAACCCATAGGAGGGCAATGTCTTTTGCTTCTCTGAGGTCTAAATTTGGGTATTGAGGGCTTTGTGGATACATTTAGAGAACCTCTAGGCACCATCCTAGGATGTGTTGCATTGTTTGTGGTGTTGCCCCATATGGGAATTCAGGGTTGGTGGCTAATTCCACAATGTAATGGTTATCTCCAGTTTTGCCTACTTTTACCCTTGCTCTGGTTAGGGTCATCCAGCCCTTCTTGATGAGGGTTGTCCTGCTGGGCTGGCCTTCGTTTGGACTGGAAGGGTCCAGTGGCAAAAATAGTTGTCCATTAATAGGGGGACACCTGAGGGGCACGGCTGAACAATGGGGTATGTTCGCAGGTCATGCACATATTATAACACTGATTTCTTTTTTTCAAGTCATATAGAAAGATATTAGGTTGTTTTAAAATATTTAAGTCTATCAATTTGAGAATAATTTGTATCATATAACTCAAACCTGCTAAAATATTTTTTCAATCGGAATTATGAACCTCTGACCATACTTGTAAATGCAAATTAGATATTATATGCAGTGATTTGGCAATGAAATATAACCACTTGGTATGTAAACAAAATATAATCAAGAGAATGAAAATTAACACTTGCTTACGGTAAAAGAGAAAAAAAATATATATTTGAATTAACAATTTATTGTGTCTATGATATGCTACAATAAGGAGATCAAAAGAAATCAAGACATTTGATTGCTATAATTAGCGACTTCAGTTAAGGTATATATATTTCATTACATTTGGTCACTTGATTATTGAACCTAATAGTTTAATTAATTGTATTAATAACAGAAAGAGCCAGATGCATTGATTTAATACACCTGCATCATACTGCTAGTATGTTCCCTGGCAAAAAATATCAACAAACTTTTCCATATCGATATTCTTTGTCCTGCCATAGTGGATATAAATTATTATACACAAGGCAATTTATGATCACACATATTTTTGAGGTAGTTCTTTATATATCCTAATAAAATGAAGCTTCCCTAACAAGATGCAGATGTTATTAGGAATACAATAGCAATTGTTAATATTTTATAAAGAACTGGAAATGCATCTTTAAAAGGAACTAATAAAACCTGTCAAATCCACAATGTTGGCAATTTTAACTCCGTCAGCTTGTTTATGTTTTAGTATAAAAAATAATAGTTTTGCTTGTTGTAGCTCGACATCTGAGAGTTCTAGATCAACATTATACTTAGCTGACATTGTCACCAACTACTCCTGCTGTAAAAATGTAGGGGATGAAGGATCAAAAAATTATATTTAATGATAAATGGATTAGTTGGCATCCTCAAATCTTGACTCCATTTCAGTCAACATTCTGTCCATTACTGGATAATAGAGTTTTTGTATCCTTTTTGTTCCTCATTCACACTTCTCTATGTCCAGTTGTTTCCAAGTCAACAGCATCCTTTTAATACCTCTTTAATTTATGCATTCTATGTTTGGCAGGTTAAAACTCAATATGATGCGTCTGGGACATCACAACTGCCTTCTCCAAAAAGTTATGTCTTGCATATTCTGAGCGCTCGTTCTCTAATTCCTGCTGAATAACATTAATTTTTTGGGCAGCTGCTGACAGATCTAAACATGGTAACTGAAGCATGATTGATATCAGCTTCGTTTAGTGTAAAATAGGGGTGAATATCCTTAGGCATAATGTATTATACAAAATAAATGTTCATTAATAAACTTCTTGGAATATGTGCACGCTTACCTGTGCGGCGGCACTGGGATGAAGAAATCTCTTCATGGGTACTTATGACAGCAGGGACGTTATCAAGCAAAACCTTACAGGATAGATACTGACACGACCATCTTGTATTATCTAACCTTTTCAGAGATCTAATTTTCTTATGAGGAAGCAATTGATTTTGCTTTGCAGAATAAATTTCATGTGGTGTGTGTGAGGACAAAATGTATGAATCTCTTCCAGCAAACTTAAGAAAGAGTCACACAGGCGAATTAATTTGAAATTGTCGATCCTTATCTTCGGATGAAAGTAAAACAGACAAAGTACTTGATATAAAAACCTTTAACATTGTAATGATAATAAGGATAATAATATTATGAAAATTATGCTTTTCCTACAAGCTTCATGAACTGGAAAGGGCAGGTCACCTGGGGGGTACTAGTTTCAAATGGGGGGGCACGTCCCCCTGTAGCCTCTACACAGTTATGCCTACGGAAGGGCATCATTGGATGACCATCGGTTACTTTCCCGCCACTTCTGCAGCCTATGAGCAGCTGCCCTGATTGGTTGTAGTACATCCCCTGCTGCGAAACTTTAGCGAGATTTCAGTCTTCGCCTTTCTTTTAGATGACTGTGGAGTGAAGGCCTAGCGTCATTAATTTGTTTATTTTTTTTTTTTTTTAGCTTTTTCTAGCTCATCGCATAATGGGAGTTTGGATACTGGATACTTTGTATAAAGTTGGCAGCGGTGTTGTTTTTAGGGTTCCAGTAATAAACCAACATGACTTATTTAGCTCTGGGTTTAAATTATGGCATGATTTTGTCCGCACTGGTGCACAACTATATTCATCATTAGAGTAACAATTCCCGGGAGGGGGGTGTTTGTCTCAGAGTCTCAAGTACTATTCCCTAGCTGGAGTTGGCGTGCTGAGAAAGTTGTTATAGTTGTTACTTTACGTGTTTTTATTTTTGTATACATATGTATACATATATTTGTGTATATATAAATATATATAGATAGATAGATATGCATATATATATATATATATATATATATATATATATATATATATATATATATATATATATATATATATATATATATATATATATATATATATATGTAAACAAATGTATATATATATATATATATATATATATATATATATATATATATATATATATATATATATATATATATATATCTGTATATGTATATATATTTTGAATTTTCTTACATAAACTGTGCTTTCATTTATGCATGAAGAATTGCATAGGCAATGAGACTGGTATGTAATGCAAACATACACTGGGTATATAATCATTATTATTATTGTTGTTACTTTTGTTATTATTTGATTTTCAACAGTATTGCATTTACATGACCATATATATATATATATATATATATATATATATATATATATATATATATATATATATATATATATATATATATATATATATATATATATATATATATATATATATATATATATATATATATATATATATATATAGACACACATTATATATATATATATATATATATATATATATATATATATATATATATATATATATATATATATAATTAATGGCATTTTCGCTTCTAGAAAGCTTGAGGTTTAGCGGAAAGGCGAAAGAAAGCAGATACTTCAGCATTTGGACAGTTTATTGGCTAAGCTTTCGGGAACAACATTTCCCATCATCGCAGCTAAAAAAGGAATGTAAAACACATATCAATAGACATTACGTTAGTCAATGAAATTCTGTTAAAAAGGCAAGAATTATAACAATTAAATCGAAATACTTAAAAAATGAAGTGGAGGAAATATACTAAAAAATAATAAATCAAACCATATAAATCAAATTAAAAATTAAAACATTAAAACATTAAATGAATGCTATAGGAAAAGAACAATATCAAAATCAGAACAAATACACAGAAAACTTTAAAGCAGAATTCACAAAACATCATAAATATGGGAATCAAAACAATAATACACAGAAATAACCTGGATTAAAAGAAAAAGAAAAAAAAAAAAACAGACAAAATAAAATAAACTCTGGATAAGAAAGAAACACACCTAGTATGGAAAAATATCCAAGACTGAGACATGGAAGGACGGGGAGGTTTAGACGTTAGAGCGTGTAAGTAATGGTTTGAAGATTAAGTGGTTAAGTTGTTAGGCAATATGTAAAGGAACAGAGGTTGTTGAGTGATTGAGAGTAGGGGATAGCTGTTTAATGAAAAGTGATTCTAGGGTAGGTAGAGAATAGCTATTGGGTGATTGGGCTAGTATTTTGAAATTAGAATAGTTAATTAATTGCTTGCATTGTTGAGCGTGATTACGTATGGAAGAAAATTCTTTTTTATTTAAAATACAACCTGTACGGTGACTGACTCCTCTATGAGAGTCAATGCGGATCCTCAAGAGACGGTTGGAACAACCAACATAGGTTCCTAAATTACATTTAGGACAATTGTATAAGTAAACAATTGAGGACCGCATCAAATCTGGTAGAGTGTCTTTGAATGTGATTGATTGATTGATTGAAAGTTTTCTGGCATCCTGACATCTAAGGTCATTGACGCCGATACCATTTACTGTATATGAAAATTAAAAGCAAATTCGATTAAAACCATAAAAAAAAAATTAAGAAGTCCTTACAATAGTTAAATAGTTTTCAGAAGACCTGCTTCTGAAATAAATCTAAAAATTCCGCTCGCATAGTAAGACACATCATGTCCAAGAATCTTGGCAAGGATAAACCTGCCATCCTCACCTCGAGCCTCAAACAGATATCTATTTCTTAAGTTAGTAAAATTAGGGCATTCGGTCAACAAATGCCTCACTGTTAAAGGTACTAAGCAGTCCTCGCAATACGGTTGGTGTTGGCCCTTCAGCAGAAACTCGTGTGTCAACCGTGTGTGACCAATACGGAGACGACAAAGAGTCGTCTCCCATTTTCGGGGAATCATGTTATACCTCCAAGGTGATATGATATTTGTTACTTCCCTCATTTTATTGCCATCTTGACTATCCCAGTGCTGTTGCCATTTATCACATACCAATTTCTTGATGTAAGGTAGGAAATCGTTACATGGAATGGGATACCTCCTTGGTAGCAACTCGGATGCCGCATTCTTCGCCAGTAAATCTGCCTTCTCATTCCCAGACACACCTACATGTGCTGGAACCCAACAAAATCGAACAGTTATACCTTTCCGTCCAATAATAAAAAGCCATTCTAAAATCTTTAAAACTAGAGGGTTACTAGAATTAAAAACTTCTAAAGCTTGAAGAACACTCCTTGCATCACTAAAAATTGTAAAATTACCCTCCTTTTCCAAAGCTATTTTCTCAATAGCGGTTAATATGCCATACAGTTCGGCAGTAAATATGGAAGCTGTTAGAGGAAGTGCACCTCTACAATTAAAATCATTACTATGTACTCCAAATCCAACGCCAGCATCAGATTTGGAGCCATCAGTATATATAAAAGTCGATCCCCTATGTTCTTCGACATGTTCCATAAAAAGAGACCTGGATTCTAAGTCAGTCAAATTCTTCTTAACTCCAATAAAGTATCTACAAAAAGATATGTCAGGTAATTTCCATGGAGGCGTTGATGATACCTTGAATGGAAGCACCTTATTTCTAATCATATCCAGATTGTTTAATAATTGGTTAACCCGAAACCCAAAGGGTTGAGGAGATTTTGGGTGCAACTCAAAGTAGGTTGAGTGCCTTACAAGGCTTGCAGTTTGAAAGGCTGAAGAATTGGGGAGTCTTTGCAATCTAAACCAATACCGAATAATAGAGGACATTCGGTAAAGGTCCAGAGGCAACTCCCCAGCATCAACAAGGAGACTTGTGATAGGGGAGGTTCTAAAGGCTCCTGTGGACAATCTAATGCTAGCATGATGTATTGAATCTAGTATTTTTAACCGGCTTGGGGTTGCTGAGGAGTATATTTCGCATCCATAACTAATTTTGGAAAATATCAAGGCCTTGTATAATTTTAAAATTGTATTGCGGTCTGCCCCCCATGATGTATGGGACAAGACTTTTAAAAGATTCATAGCTTCAACACATTTAGCTTTTAATGTTTTTAAGTGAGAAACCCATGTAAGCCTACAATCAAATATCAACCCTAAAAATTTGGCTTCACTTGCACATGGGATCCGTTGACCTTTGATGTATATATCCGGGTCTGGATGTACTCCCCGTATACGACAGAAATGGACAATTGTAGTTTTACTTGTTGAGAACTTAAATCCATTCATATCGGCCCAATGGATAATTTTATCAATAGAGAGTTGGATTTTTCTCTCAACCATTGCCATTCTGGCTCCAGCAAATGATAGGGAGAGATCATCCACAAATAATGTTGCAAGAACATCCCGGGGAATGACTGAGGATATCCCATTAATTGCTAGTGCAAAAAGGGTTACACTCAGCACACTCCCCTGAGGAACTCCTTCTTCCTGGCACTTACTCTGTGATAGAGCTTCCCCAACTCTCACTTGGAAAACTCTATGTGAAAGAAATGACTGGATGAATAGTGGTAGCTCACCTCTCAATCCGCACTCATGGATTCTTTTAAGTATACCGTATCTCCATGTGGTATCATATGCCTTTTCAAGATCAAAAAAAACTGTAACATGGTGCTGTTTGGAAGCAAAGGCTTCACAAATGGAGGACTCAAGTTGTATCAGCACATCAGTCGTTGAGTGCATTTTCCTGAATCCACATTGAATGGGTGATAAAATATTCTTCTTTTCAAGGTACCAAATCAGTCTTGCATTGACCATCTTCTCCATGATTTTACATAAACAAGATGTCAATGCAATAGGTCGGTAGTTTGCTGCTAAAAACTTGTCCTTACCGGGTTTTAAAAAGGCTAAAATAATGGCTAGTTCCCAAACACTTGGATAACTATGATCATGCCATATTCTATTAAAAATGCTTAAAATAAATAACTTTGTATTATAAGGTACATGTTTAATCATTGCATATGGAATTCCATCGGGTCCAGGGGCTGTATCGTTACAAGTAGCAAGAGCAGAATCAAATTCTCTTTCAGTAAAAGGAGAATTGTATGACTCTTGCTTTCTTGTTGCGAAGTTTAAAACTTTCTTTTCTTCATTGCTCCTATACTGGTGACCAGGAGCTGCTTGACACTTGCACGATACATTTGAGAAATGGTCAGCCAGGGCATTGCTAACTTCGGTTGCTCCAGTCATATACTGGCCATTTATCTTTAACACTGGTGGTGGGTTTGGGGTGAATTTTCCTGCTATCTTTTTTACTTTCCTCCACACAGATGATGTTGGTGTTCTACTGTTAATGGAGGAAACAAAGGACATCCAAGACTGGCGCCTAGCTTCTTTCATGGCACGGCGGAACTGTGCTCTACATTTCTTGTAAATGACTAAATTCTCCTCATTACGGTGCATGCGCAATCGAGTTAAAGACTTTCTTGTGGCTCTGTGCAGGGCAGTTAGTTCTGACGACCACCAGGGGACTGGTCGTCGTCTGAATATCCCAGTTGTTTTGGGAATGGAATTCACTCCTGCTGTGTGAAGAGTTCCATTAAGTAAGTCTATGGCATCATCAACACTTTCAAACTGTTCTGCATTTCCTTCAATTTCACTTAACTCCCGAAATCTATTCCAGTCCGCCTTATCAAGATTCCATCGAGGTGATCTTTGTAAAGGTGGACCATTGTTGGTGTTTATAATGATTGGTGCATGATCACTAGTATGCCAATCATCTAATGTTCTCCAATTAAAATCGAGAAGACAGTTAGAGCTTGCAACTGATAGGTCAATGCAGGACAAGGTACCTGTCTGTACATGAAAATGTGTGGGCTCTCCTGTATTGAGGAGTCCGACATCTTCATTCTCCAAAATTGACGATATAATATTACCCCTTGCATTTGCTAAAACATCACCCCATAAAGGATGTCTACTATTAAGGTCTCCTAGTAAGATAAAGGGTTGTGGGAGTTGTTTAATCACCTCTACTATATTATCATATGAGATGTTATCATTTGGAGGCAAGTAAAGAGAACAGATTGTGTATTTTCTCCCTATATCAATCTGTACAGCCACTGCCTGCAGAGGGGTACAGATAGACAAAGATATTTGGGGAACATCTCGACGAATGTATATAAGACTTCCCCCATGGCTCCCTGCTCGTTGATCATATGGTGTCCTATAGCTAACATACTCTCGAGGACAAGGAGTATTAGCATCGAGCTTGCTTTCTTGTAGACATACTGTTATAGGGGAGTGCTCACGTATGAGGAGCTTAAGTTGTTCATATTTCGCCCTTAAACCCTGGCAATTCCATTGCAGAATGGAGGAAAAAACTTTGTTTTATTTTTTGGAAGACACCTTAGATGAAGTCTTCCCAATGGCACTATTTGATCTAACAATGTTTCCCGGAGGTAACTCTAGAGAGGATCTTGATATAGTGGGTTTTGTGTTTCTCTTTTTCTTTGTGTCCTTTTGATCTAATTGTTGAGGAGGATGGTGGACCTCAACTTGAATTTCTGATTGGTTCAATTTACCTTCTAGTTGTTCAGAAACATCAGCAGACAAGATATCATATTTATTGGAAGTCGTGACTTTAATGTTTCTTATGGTAGGAGGAGAGAGGGAGGGAGGTCTCTCTCTTTTTCGATTAAAAGGTTGTGATCTGTCAGGTTTTTGCACCTTCCCCACTACGGGTTCACCAGGTAAATTGGTTTCGAGTGCAACCTCCATCAGATCAGGCAAGGAAACGGCCTGTGAGAGGTTTGTACTTTTGTTTAAAATCGGAGTAGTTGGCTTTTGAATAATTTTCAGATCTTTAAGTGTCCGTTTTGATTTTTCCACAATTTCTGGATATAGATTTTCGATGGGACTTTCAACCTCTTTAACTACTTTCATTTGTTTCTTTATCTTAGAAGTAGAGATATAATTTTCGTCTGTGTGGTTTGACAAGTTTTTCTTCAGAACCATTGAAAAAGGTTGCCCTGGTCTTATTTGCTTTTCAAGAGCTCTTTTACGAGCCTCTTTAAAAGTAACCCTTTCCATGGTCCTAATGGCCTGAATTTCTTTTTCAAAAATAAACTTTACACAGCTTTTAGATGTAGCTGGGTGTGCTTCCCCACAATGTATGCAATTAGTGTTTTCTATGCATACTCCATGACTACTTTTTCCACAGTTGGCACAAACAGCTGGCTTATTGTTTAGTTTTTCTTTACATTTCTGGCTTAAATGGCCATACATTTGGCAATGATAACATCGCAATGGTGACGGGATATATGGTTTTACCTTCAAAGATAGCCATCCAGCTTTTATAACATTTGGTAATCGGCATTGATCAAATGTTATAATCAGAGTAGCAAGAGGGATACGTTGTTCTCCAACTCTCTTTCTCATTCTGACTACTTTAACTACTCCTTGACTTTTCAGTTCATCCTCTATTTCTTTCTCCTCTATATCCAACAATTCTGGAGCATATATCACACCTCTACTCTGGTTGAAAGTAGGGTGTGAAACGCATTTTACGCTATGACCATTCAATGTTGTAAGTGTTTTTAACCTTTCACCTTGTAATGGGGACAGTGTCTCTATCAAGAGACTTCCATTTCCCTGGGGTAAAATTTTTGGCTGCCCTCCACATAAATTAACTATTTCTCTATTAGCTTTAAAAACATTTATACGCTCATTTCTTCCGTTTTCAAATTCCAAGATAAAAAATTTTTCATAATTCACTACTTCATAGTGACCAGGTAATACTTCTACTTTTCTATATCTTTCTGTACTGTCATCATTTTTCACTCTCTCTCTCTTCTTCTCTAGCGTTTTATTATTCACATGACGTGAATAAGGTTCTAACGTTACAATGTTAGAACCCGAGTTGGAGCTGTCTGTACCGAGGTCCATGTTTGTATTTTCCAGGTCGTCAACAGAGGTGTTGGGTTTTTTTGAAAAAGCAAGCCGGGTTATCCACCTCTTATCGGAGGATGTCAGTCCTCCTATCCCATGTGGCCCAACACGAGAAGAGGCTTCAGCGGGGACCAGTCCTCTATTAGAGAGGGGCTGCCTCTCTTAAGGTGGGCGTACACTGGTCAGTGGGGGTAGTTAGCCCCTCCCACCGTCGACTCCAATGCCTGGCGTCACCCATTACCCGCAAATATGGGTGACTTAAGACCGGATCACTGGAGCCCGACTCTTAACAGACTTGGTCTGCACCCAATGGGGTCTGCCAGAGGGTGATGGCATCTAAATTGGCACAGGTTGAGATGGAATGCAGTCCATCCCACACTGTGCCAAATCCAAAGCAGCATCCAAAGTAAAATCGAACATGCCAAAGTCGTCAACAATATCGAGCCCAAAAGGAAGAGATGGGAGAAAAAAAGAAATAATCAAAAGTAAAAGAGAAAGTGCTGACTGATTTAGTTGAATCGACAGCTGGGCACCGAGGTCCAATGGGAAATAGTTCCCACTGTTCATTAGAGCCCAGCTGCTAATCCCTAAGCCCCCCATCCTCGTCAAGGCTTCAGCATCTGGGGGGTCTTTGAATGTGAACATGCTGCCTATGGATAGTGGATTTTTTAATACAAACTTGAAATCAACATAAGGATACAAATTAGAAAGAGCTTTATCAAGTTTATATTTAACATTTTTATAGTTATATATAAATGGTACAGACACATACATTTGTTTCTTTGGTACGTTTAGTACGGTGGCTTTCGGAATAAAAAAGTTATCTAAAAACTGTTTTGTAAATTTATCAAACACGTCACATGGATAACAGTTCCTAATAAAATATGATTTTAAAAGTTTAATTTCCTCGTGGAATCTACCCCAATCTGACGAAAGATTAAAAGCTCTAAAAATTAATGTTTTACATGAGTTTACTTTAAATGAAATCGGACAGTGACTAAAAAAGTTTAACCCAAGTCCAGTAAAAGTTTGTTTTCTAAAATCGCCAGTACTAAATGCACCATTGCAACGTGAAATCTTAATATCTAAAAAGGAAAGTTGATCATTATGTTCGGAGTCCAACGTGAACTGAATATTTGAATGAAATGAGTTTATGTACTCTAAAAACAAAGTGGCATGATGTCTATCTTTAAAAAGAACAAATGTATCATCAACATAACGTCTATAAAATAGGGGTTTAAAGGACACAAGGCACTGATCAATGAACAACTTTTCTAGGTGGCACATAAATATATTTGCAAAGGTAGGGCCCAAGGGAGAACCCATTGCCATACCATCGACCTGTTTGTAGACTGTGCTATTGAAAATAAAGAAAGTTTCTGTTACGGCAAGTTC
>NC_090741.1:100870090-100877590 GCF_036898095.1 Palaemon carinicauda | reverse complement strand
TAAAACCATTTCTATTGACAAGATTAATCATAACCATAACAATCTAAAATTTATAATGATAGTATCAATTCGGTGATATTATAGTGGTATGAATTCATTATCATTTATAATGTCAGTGCCTTTTTTTTGTTTTTATAAATCATACGAAGATACCGGAACACCCTTACTCATAGACAAGTCACTAGGTAAAAGAAATATGATAATTTAGATTTATTATTCCGAGTACAAATAACATTCAATTGTTTTCCCAGCGATTATGTTATTTCAATATTTTCATTTTCTAAACATTAAGTCATAGTAATCGAACGTCTTTATCAATAATAAAAGATATCTTTCATAAGTGGGTCGGTTAGGTTTTCTTTAATAATACGGATATGAATTCTTTATCACAGGAAATACAGTATATCGCGACATACTGTAGTAGGTTGGCCAGGGCACCAGCCACTCGTTGAGATACAACCGCTAGAGAGTTATGGTGTCTTTTGAATGGCCAGACAGTACTGCATTGTTTCCTTCTCTCTGATTACAGTTAATTTTTCCATTGCCTACACACACACTGAATAGTCTGGCCTATTCTTTACATATTCTCTGTCCAAATTCACCTGACAACACCGATTATCAAACAATTCTTCTTCACTCAAGAGGGTTACTGCACTGTAATTGTTTAGTAGCCCCTTTCCTCTTGGTAAGGGTAGAAGAGACTCTTTAGCTATGGTATGCAGCACTTCTAGGAGACGGACACTCCAAAATCAAACTATTGTTCTCTGGTCTTGGGTAATGCAAAAACCTCTGTACCATGGTCTTCCACTATCAAAGTTAGAGTTCTCTTGCTTGAGGGTACACTCGGGCATATTATTTTATCTAATATCTTATTTCTCTTCCTCTTTTTTGTTAAAGTTTTTATAGTTTATGTAGGATATATCTTTTGTTGTTACTCTTCTTAAAATATTTTATTTTCCTTTTTTCCTTTCCTCACTGAGCTATTTTCCCTGTTGGAGCCCCTGGCCTTATAGCATCCTGCTTTGCCAACTAGGGTTGTAGCTTACCAAGTAATAATAATAATAATAATAATAATAATATAATATTGCAGGTTTACTTAAATATCTTTACTTTTACATGTAGTTGATTTTAACAAAATACGTTATTATTACCTCCGCTAACGAAGTTGGGTGTAGGTAAGTTTTTCGCGTGTGTTTGTTTGTGTGTGTGTGTGTAATTGTTTGTGAACAACTTCTTGTCCATAATTTTAATCGTAGAGTAATGAAACTCTCCGGGATTAAGTGTAATATGAAAAGCTGGAAATTATTGAATTTTGGGAGGTAAAGGTCACAGGTCAAGGTCAAGGCCAAGGAAATGTCCAATTCACGTAATTAGCTATAAGTTTAGACACCGTTGTTAGAGGCTAGAATCAAAGGTCAAGGTCGAACAAAAGGTAGAGAACTAAGCAGCATGGTGGAGGTATGCGCCCTACTAAGTGCCCCTCTAGTTCAGCAAGTATTTAAGTGTATCTCCTTCCTCTTCATGATGAGAGATATGTCAAGTAATTAATTTTATTGTTTATTTTACTCACATTGAAAATGAGTACAATTGCTGACAATATTTCGAGGATCAGGCAAACCTCAACCTTAGGTTGAAGCATTCTGCAGATGATATCGAGATATTCCAATAAGTATATGAATCTGGTGGATTGTAGTCCTAAGTTAGATGAATTCTCATTGACTAGTCCACATTAGGAGTTCAGGCGCTGGTGCAGTCAATTTCTTCTTTAACCCTGGATAGGTACGATGGGTCGTTCGCGACCCCGAGCGTCAAAAAAAAACAGGTTTTTCTCACGTGACTCACCCCCGTGACTGAATTTGTGGGTGATCGACCTGCAGGAGGTGTCTCCCCTACACGCTCTAGTAGTGTCCAGATGTGCATTGCTGTAGCTGTACTCCTTCCCCGATTTCTGAGACGAGTCGGGGTCGAGCGCGACCGAGTTTACCCTTCTAAGGTAATTTGCATAATTATCAAAATTATTACGTATTATGAAATTGTCGTAGAATGGTGCAACTTGTATAGGTTATCAGTTGTGGAAAGTCTTGGTGGATTGTTTGGCTACCATGTGCATGATTTTTTTTTTAGTTAAAATATCGTTCATCACCACGAGGACCATTTTACCGAGAGTGCCCCTTTTTCATTTTTTTTTTCATTTTTTTGCCAAGTCATTTTTCCGTAAGATATTGCCAAATAGTGTCGTAAAACTTTTGCTTGTTTAGTGTTGGAAAGTGTGTCTAGATGATATGGCTACCCATGCGTGATTTTGTTTTTGTCAGATACGACGTAGTTATTGGTATATTGGGTATTTAACTGCGGTTGCCAATTTCTGTTGCCAGTGTCCGTACTTCGAGGCAGTCCAAAGAACAGACCTGGGAAAATGAAGCTGAGCATGACAACAGGCTGCCTGCACTTTCATCTGAACTGGTAAACATATTGTTAAATCACAGCTAAGCTGACTCCCAACTAGTTCATTTGGTATTAATCCGGGTCTTTATAACACTGAGCTATTGCCATATATCTTCCCAGCTATTGATCAGCAAGGGGCAATGTAGATACCCAGACGGAATCTGGACCGGTTACAACAATGAAATAATGACTATGTATCTCTCTAAGCAGTTATTCTATCACGTCTTTCAGGGGGATATCAAGCCACACATCCTACAAGTCCATGACCAGAATGTTGCCTGCAAGCACATCACGGAAAACATTAGCATTATTGGCAACAGTCCAGATAGCAGCTGTCTATATATCCTGTGAGCAGTTCTAATTCAGCCATATAAACCTACCTTCACCACCACCGAGGAAAAGGTTATCCTGCCCGCCAGCAGACAGCCTGGTGCCACCAGTACTTCGAGGCTGCTCAGGGATCAAAGCCTGGAAGAGTGAGTTGAGCATGGAGACAGCCTGCCTGGATAATTCATCTGACCTGGTGATATTCTTATCTAATCACAACAAACTTAACTCCCCGCCTGAATCACCATGTATTATAAATGTAAATACTCACATTAACCCTCTATTCACAATCTCGTCAGTTGATTGGTGAGACATCTGCACTTGGTGCAGTCAACATTCAGAGTGCATCACAGCCAAAGAAGAGATCGACGGTATCAGATCCGTTCCCGACTATGAGAATTCAACTGACATGACACCAAAAGCCAGTTTTTTTGCAATTATTAATTTGAACTTTACCTTACCATGTTCAGAAGGCTTCGACCTGAGGATGACTATTGTTTGGCCCTGTTGAATATTGTCAATAACTGTCCTTTTTTTTATTTGACATATATCTCTCCTTGAAAAATAAATGAAATATTTCCGAATCCATTATTATTATTATTATTATTATTCTTATTATTATTATTATTATTATTATTATTATTATTATTATTATTATTATTATTATTATTATTATTTTTGTTATTATTAGTATTATTTTACCGAGTTATTTACATATACGTTTATTCCTTTTGGAAAGGATAGCTCTAAAGGCCTTTAACCTTCAGATTTTAACTTTTTTTTGAGATGTGACTGATAAGCTCATGTGCACTTCCATCCAACTTACACCTCACCAGAATGAGCACTTCATCAGATTCTCGTCCCCTATATACTGCAACAAATGCACGAAGAGTTACCATAATTATCATCATCTTGCTTCAGTTTCCTAAAAGATGACGAAGCAGGAATGATATGGTGAAAAAATAACTTGATTCTTATCGAATAACATTTATATTGTTTCTTTCCAATGACGCAGTTTCTGTATCCCCTTTCAGACTGATTAATAATCATATAGACCTTAACACAATCTTTGAAAATTAACCAAATTTTTAAAAGAATTTCGACCATTTCAATTAGAAGGTGCATTAGATAAGAACAAAATTATTTTTTAATTTTCTTTTGCTTATTTTGCATAGAAACAAAAACAAAAGCCCTAACTCGATTTAGAAAAAAAAAATAATTGCAGAACGTTTAATTCGAAAAAAACATTCTAATAGAAAAAAAAAAAATGATTTTTCGGCTTTGCGAACAGATTACTGAGTTATACCATGTAATAATTTGTCCCTATCAAAAGCTAATAGCGTTATCTTCGTAACTACGTTCAATTAGATGATAATTAGGTTATGCAGCATAACAGCATTATGCCAAACGGCACGAGGGTTTTATTATATAATTCGGGACACACTGAAACCTAATTAGATCAGGTGTTTTGTGTTAGATATTTCTATTAATCCTTTTCGTGTCATTTTTAACTTTTTGAGTCTCTTTTCTTTGCTGATTAGACCAAAGGCGTCGTGAAAGATGAAACTTACTTTGCTCATATTATTTCTTTATTATTATTATTATTTCTATTATTATTATTATTGTTATTATTGTTATTATTATTAATTGCTAAGCTACAACTCTAGTTGGAAAAGAGGGATGCTATAAGCTCAGGGGCTCCAATAGGGAAATGGATAAATATTGTTGAAGAAACAGTGTATTCATACGATAAGAAAAAGCAGGGAAAGGTATTAATCCTATTGGAAACGTCCCTGTCTAGCAATCTGTTGGACAGAGGTTCGAGTTCCGTTCAACCTCTATAGTTTCTTTTAGTGTCTGTAACCTCACCATCCATGTGAGAGAAGGGCGGGGGCTTAAGGAACCCTGTAGATCTACATGTTTAGTCATCAGCAGCCAATGCCTGGCCCTATTAGTCTTACCTCGGGTGAAATGTTACAAATTTGCTTTAAAAAAAAAAAAAAAAAAAAAAAAAAAAAATTTATCCTGGAATAAATGTTGACAGGCATTTATCGTTTTAAAACCATAGTTATACGGTCACCAAATTGTAAAAAAATAATAAAAAGGTAGGCTAAAAATTACGGTCGCGTGTATTTTACTGAAATGCGGCTGAGAACAATATATTTTTACAGAGAATTTCCGATTAAAATTAGAGTTTTTTTTAGCAGTGTGGATACGGTCCAGGAGCGCTGATCATAAGTTTATATGGTCAGTCTCCATAGGTATTGCTACAGCCCCTGTCGTCTGCCATTTATGAGCGACTTTTACACCTTTAAAAAGATGTCAAATTAGGTCTGCATAGAATATCTGTCACCCGAAATTCTATTCCAAAACTTTCTTGAATATTTGATGTATATTTGTGGAACTGTTTTGTAACTTGTGGCTGAAAACTAATTTCACTTTACACAAGGATGAATTCAAATACGTGTAATACATTTCTCCCTTAATACAGTATGCATATATGAAATTACGCACTGTAATTAATAGTCAAATTAATTAATATTAAAAATATCGATAAATATTCATCCGTATTTATTTTTACATTCTCGTGAAAATTTGCAAATGCAACCCCGATTATGGGGATGTGTATATGTACAGAAACAACTTAAGATCAAAGCTGTAAAATAAGAATATCTAGAAAATTTTTATTTATTTTCCAAATGCGTGACTAATTAAGAGCATAATTAGGTAACCTTAATTAAAAGACTGCCCTGAACAAAAGCCCTCAACCTTTTTATATATCAAGGATGATTTCTAAAGTATGCCAATATAGTTTTTTTTTTTTTTAATCATATTTATCCTTATTTTTTTTTTTTACGAAATATCATCTGGGACTGGTTACTGTTATTTGATTCATAAATAGAAAATCACCCTTTATAATGGATAAAAATGTGAAATTTTAGAATATATATTTGTTGCAGTATTACTGAAAAAGATACGTATTGAGTCCTTTGTTGAATAGATGCGTTAAAGATAAATGAATATCAATAATTGTTCATTTTTATTTATCTATTATTATTATTATTATTATTATTATTATTATTATTATTATTATTATTATTATTATTATTATTATTATTATTTGAAACGTTACAACCTTAACTTAACCTTTAACTGAAAAGGCTAAATGCTTCAAAACCAACGGCTCTAATTTTGAGATAAATATCACAGAAAAAATAAACAGGATAAAAGGAATAAAAATAAATGACACTGAATAACTCAATAAACCAAGATGAATTAATGTGTAATATTATGTATAGGTACAGACACAAACACACACACACACACACACACACACACACACACATATATATATATATATATATATATATATATATATATATATATATATATATATATATAATTTATATATAATATATATATATATATATATATATATATATATATATATATATATATATATATATATATATATATATATATATATATATATATATATATATATATATTCTACATATATATGCATATATAGATAGGTATATATATATATATATATATATATATATATATATACATATATATATATATATATATATATATATATATATGCATTATGCCAGAAAGTACATGATGTAGTTTTATTTCGTTTCTTATATGCGTGGTATTTAATTGCGTTGAACAAGGAAAAAAAAAATGTGCCAGTAAATCGAGTGACTATGAATGAATTGTCTGCCGGGCCCTAACCACTAGAATCTCAAAAGCCATTTTTAGGCCTTTCGATTCTTAACATTGCCTACGTATTGTGTAGACCTCTCAAAACTATGTTTAATATCAACTCAAAGAAAGGTTTACTTGCTGGAACGTGAACAAAATCTTTCTTAAAGACAATTTGTGGTCACTTCTTGACCTGCAGAAAAGACATTACTGGAATAGGACCAGTAATCAGAACTTACTCCGCCTTTGGGTTTTGAGCGTTCTGTTTATCCTACTAAGGTTGCATCTTGACTTGTAATTTGAATAAAGAAACTACTAGTGAATCTGGTCCTCTAACAACATTTTCTCCTCTCCCTACTAAGTCCCCTATGGGAAGAGCTCCCCTTAGTATTTTAAACCCGTTAGACCACACCATCTCTCAGAAAAAAAATGTCCCAGAAGATTCAAGAGACAGTTGCGTATTTGTGCTGTAATACCATATGCGTTACGTGTATTAATGGTAATGTTGAACAGTATGCCATCGATGAAACGTGTTTAAACATTAAGTATAAGTGTAGTAGCGTATGTTATTGAGGATTTAATTATTTATTAATAGCCTTCATAACATACGCCACTTCACTTATACCTAATGTTTAAACACATTTTATCAATGCAATAGTGTGCAACATTACTTTTAATACACGTAGCGCTTATGGTATTACAGTACAAATGCATAACAATATCCAAAGTTTAAAATTAATTCTATATAAAATCTCGGTTTTGCAGTAAGCGACGACTATCTATCAATATGTCTTTTATATCTAACAGTCTCCCTCCCACCAATTAGCTAAATGCATGGCTCAACTTTTTTTTTAAACCAATTCATAATACCAAATTCAATTTCAGGCAAGTTTAAAACAACCAAGAACCCTCCTGTCAATACTAATTTATCTCAAAGTTCAATAGTTTGACCGTACAAAAGGCAATTTGAAAATCACGCCCGATTTCATCTAAAATCCATCAAATTCGGTGCAA
>NC_090741.1:100850090-100855090 GCF_036898095.1 Palaemon carinicauda | reverse complement strand
TGTGTTGTTGGCAGAATTTAGATTAAAATCCAGTTAATGTGAAAGGTTTGCTGTATTGGAAGTATTCTTCACTCAAATTCATACAAATATATGATTCTATTTTTCCATTCCATAATTTCTACAAATATATACTTCTATCCTTCCCTTTTGCAATTCTTACAAATATATCCTTTCTCTCACTTCTCTAATTTCTACAATTACATCCTTCTATATCCCCCTTCTATAATTTCTAGTTATATCCTCCTATCCTTACGTTCTATAATTCCTACAAATATATCGTTCCACCCTTCCTTTCTATTATTTCTATAAATACATTCATCCAACTTTCCCTTCTAATATATCTACAGATATATCCTCCTATATCTCCTTTCTATTATTTCTATAAATATATTCTTCACACTCTCTCTTCTATAATTTCGATAAATATATCTTTTTATCTGCCCCTTCTATAGTAAAATACAAAGAAAACTATAATTCTTCCGAGAAGTTAAATTTCCAGAAAAAAAAAAAACCACTGCACGAACACATTACGACTAGTGGGGCCAATACCACCATTGGTCAAACTCCCCTGAATACCTTAACACCATATTTGCCCTTTGGTATAAAACTGGCGTAACGTGAACCTATACTTGTAGTGTGTCCATAAAGGTGTTTTTTTGCATTTTGATGAAAGAAAAATATACAGTTTTTGTGGGTTTCGTTTGGGAATGCTTATTCTAAATATTGTTATCCGATACAACAGACTTGCCTTGTATTTTGCATTGGAAAGAATATTATTATACTGATAATGAGAAATATTTTATTTCGATAATGAATAATTAATATTTAGGACAAATAACAACTTATCATGAAAACTGACACATATCAAAATATTATAAAGGGAATTGAAGTATCACCCAAAGAAATCAATTGCAAAAAAGAAAATTAAATTCAGAAATTCTCGTGTTTTTTATTTATACCTTATTCTAAAGGCAGTGTATGATTCATATTATCCAATGCATTAAAATGCCTTTAACTCTTACTTTCTACATTTATTTATCCATTGTATAGAATTACAAAGAATTATAAAAATATGCAATATATTTCATCTATAGGAAGGATAGCATATTATGCAATTTTATGCACTATCATTTCGCAAAATTTTTATTGTAATTTTTATACCTGACATTGAGGGGAATAGCTGTTACCGTCATTCTGAATTTATTTTATTCAATAACAAGGAACGCATAAACAAAATTACCATCATTTCATACCATCAATACCACCATTTCAGGGAAGGAAAAATTATTGTGATTTTTAACGAAACTGGCAGACTCATTTCATAATGAGATAAAGATAAATCTTCTCCTAAAATGGAAGAAGAAGTGTCCTACAGCATCCTTGTATCCTTTCATTGTAAGAAGAGGGATGCCCTAAAAGTTCCCTCTAACTCCAACACAGTTAAGACCCGATTGAGGGAGATTAAGCTGAATCATCTTCTGCTGTTGGTTTTCTTTTTTTATTTCATAAATTGAAGCTGGAGTTAAAGGATTATACTTTGGGGCTTTACTCACTCAGTTGCTGATGGAAAGTTCTCTCTATTAACAGAATGGAAGACAGGAATTTAATTTAAATTGGAATGTATAGTGTTGGTCTTGATATTCGTCTGGTCTCTCTCTCTCTCTCTCTCTCTCTCTCTCTCTCTCTCAGTTCCATTCATTTAATATGCAGATAGACATTATGCACATATACACAAATAATGTGTGTATGTATATATATATATACTATATATACTGTATATATATATATATATGTGTGTGTGTGTGTGTGTGTCTGTGTGCGTTTATGTATATATCTATATACATTGTATATATATATATATATATATATATAAACATTAAAGTTTCCATTATATATAATGGTTGTCGTTAAATGCTCTACAGGAATCCCAATAGAAACTGGACACCGTAAAACCTCTTCTATCAACCCTGCCTTGAAGTGGTGGACTGTAGGCACACCATAAATATTGGGAAGATAAATTTCCTTAATGGCTATATTTGTCCCATCTTCTATGGCCTTTGTTTTCCGGACTTAGGCAGTTACGATTCTTCACTCTGAACCACCTAAATGTGTTTTGGGATTAAAGAGATTTTCACGTTATGCTTTTGAATTCAGGATCACTTTTCACGTTTTTGAAGTCAATTGGGATTTCCAAATCATCATAACTTTTTAATATATTGGATATTGGAACCGTTTATTGGTAAAGCCCTTTTAATTTCAGATTCCAACCTTTACATGGTATAAATTCTTTCAGTAATTAACAACAATTTTAATATCCTAATCTAAATTTTATTGTATGTATATGCATAAATTATCATTAATTCTAACAAGATAAACTAATAAATCAAAATGTAACTCACATTTATAATAATCCCTCACAAATTAATCTTTATATTTTCTATTTATGCATTGATTGGTATTTTTTTTTTTTTAGATTGTTATTCATTCGTACCTTGTTTGCGTAGAACATTTGACAATTACTATTATAATTCTATATTTTCAAAACGATACCCTTAATTCCCCGTAACCCGTGTTACTTAAGAATCTCAGAATTACGGTTAAAAGGGGAGAATTGACCTGACAAAGGGCACAAGATCAACGGAGATGTTTCCATTTTCATCCTTCTATTGTTCTAGCTTATCTTGTTTTTTTAAGACACTCTCTCTCTCTCTCTCTCTCTCTCTCTCTCTCTCTCTCTCTCTCACATATGGATCCTAAAACCCTTATAGAAATTTGATGTAATCTTCGAAATAACTTCGAAACAGGAAAAACTATAGGTATTCCTAAACAACGCAAATCTGGTTAATTAACATGAGCTCTACGACTCTGTTGATCAGTTCGAGTAACTGGTGCAAAGTTACATATCTCATTGATATTCCTTTATGTAGAGATACAGATAACAGACTTTCATTTAATGGAAACCTTTAGAAATATAGAAAACATGGTTCGGTCACCAAAACCATCTCCTTTAACTGGTAAAAGATCCTTGAAAAGTTCATTGAGATTTCTGAACTGGCGCAATATCTAAGCTTTCTCTACGTTAGCAATTTTCCAGCTACCCATTTCAGAACTGATACTGTCTGTGTTTTATAGTTTTTACATGGTAGGAACTATTTTTTGTTTATCTTTGATACCTTCTTTTGAAATGGAAAATAATAAATTAGGTTTCACAATAAATATAATTTATTCAAAGTATCCTGAAATTACTTATATTACATTACCTGTTTATCTGTTCACATTAAAGCGTGTCTAATTGGATATCCTCCCCGCCCTTATTTAATATATATCTTTTTATGAATTATTATTATATATGAAAAATAAAAATTAAATATAATTTTTGTTACAATTACTAGGCTCCAACCCTGCTTGGTAAGTTAGGATACTAAAAGCCCAAGGGATCTAACAGGGAAAAAATAGCCCAGTGATTGAAGGTAGTAAAGTTATAAATAAACTACAAGAGTACTAATGTATAATTATTATAAAATATTTTAAGATTAGTAGCAATATGTAAATAGATCTTTCAAATATAAAATATAGAGAGAGACACGCATGTCAGCCTGTTCAACATGAAAACGTTCGCTGCAATTTTGAACTTTTGAAGTTTGACCGATTCAGATAATGTTAGAAATGTAACATGATTTTGTAGCATCATCCAGAAGTATAAAGAATCGACTCTCAATTATGATTTTGCAATCGCATTGTTCGTCTGATCCCGGGTCATGAGACATCACCATTTAGAGAAGAGGGAAAAGGGAATGGGGAAATGTTTATAAGGAACAGAAGGAACTAACATATATGATGACGAATTCCAAAGCTTATGTCATGTTACCTTTTAGGTAATTTTTAAGACTCCCCAAACCTGAAAAATGATTTTGGACGATCATCAATTAGTGCCCAACCTGAAAAATAAGAATGATAATAATAAAAGTAAGGAAAGAGCATTGCTTTTCTTTATAGTAACGACTGCACTCTCTCTCTCTCTCTCTCTCTCTCTCTCTCTCTCATATATATATATATATATATATTTATATATATATATATATATATATACACACACACATTTATATCTATCTATCTATATATGTATATGTATATATATATATATATATATATGAATATATATATTTATATATATATATAAATATATATATATATATAAATATATATATATATATATATATATGAATATATATATATATATATATATACACACACACATATATATATATATATATATGTATATATATATATATATATATATATACACGGTATTTCCCGTGTCATAAGACGCTACATGTGGTAAGACGCATCCTCAAATTAGCAAGGCAATTTTAGAAAAGAAATTAGGATTGTAAAATTTTTTTAGCACAAATCCCTAGTCAGCGACTATATGCCAATTATCCCAATTTTATTAAATATTCATATATGAAACCACTAAATCAGCCTTAGTTTCCACCACAACTACACTTTAACTCAGAGTTTGGTGTTTCACGTGTTGTTTACCTGAAAGCAGCGTTACCAAAGGTGCAGAAAATTTTGTTGAAGAGGTAAAATTCCAGTACTATTTCCAAAATTCTTCATATAGCCTAGGAATTTTCACACAAAATGTAACTATTGATCAAAGAAATCTAGACATTCTTTTAGGTGGGATAATTTTGCTACTGTTTATGTGATTCTAGGTCTAGTTACTTTTTTGCAAATGGTTATACTGCAATCAACAAAATGAAGTTTTTTCCAAGGTCGTATTCAGCAAACATCTGTTTGTATTATTTCGTAACTCAGCCAACAAAGTCATTATCAATATATTGCTTTATTATAAAATATCAACCAAATATGAGAAAATAAATATCTATTTTCTCATATTTTGTTGATCTTTTATATACTGCATAACCAACTATGTCAGAGCGTCGTCTGCTCCGAGACCATTAATTGGCATGTTTGCTTGTTGAAGGGGGTTAGCG
>NC_090741.1:100831394-100842090 GCF_036898095.1 Palaemon carinicauda | reverse complement strand
GTACATCTCATAACCTGACTCTTACCCATATTAACTCTCAACTTCCTTCTCTCACACAGCCTTCAAATTCTGTCACTCATCGGCAAGTTTCTCTTTTGTGTCTACAACCAGTACAGTATCATCCGCAAACAACAACTGATTTACCTCCATTCATGGTTATTCTCATCTACCAGTTTTAATCCTCGTCAAGCACTCGAGAATTCACCTCTCTCACCACTCCATCAACATACAAATTAAACAACCACGGGGACATCACAAATCCTTGTCTTAGCCCAGTCTCAACGGACACCAATCACTCACTTTATTTCCTTTCCTAACATATGTTTTACTATTTTTGTAGAAACTTTTCACTGCTTGCGACATCCTTCCACCAACTCCTTATAACCTCATCACATTCCACATTGCTTCCCTATAAACTCTATCATACGCTTTCTCTAGATCCATAAACGCAACATACACCTCCTTACCTTTTGTTAAATATTTCTTGCACATCTACCTAACTGTAAAAATCTGATTCATTTAACCCATACCTCTTCTAAAACCACCCTCTACTTCTAAGATTACATTCTCTTTTTTATCCTTGATTTTATTAATCATTACTCAACCATACACTTTTCCAACTACACTCAACAAAGTAATACCTCTTGAATTATAACACTCATACACATCTCCCTCACCCTTATATAGTGGTACAATACATGCAGAAACCTAATCTACTGGTACCATTGATAACAAAAAACACATATCAAAGAATCTCACCAACCATTCAAGTACAATCACTCCCCTTCCTTCAACATCTCAGCTCTCACACCATCCATACCAGATGCTTTTCCTACTCTCGTTTTATCTAGTGCTTCCCTCACTTCCTCTATTGTAATCTCTCTCTCATTCTCATCTCCTATCACCGGCATCTCAACACCTGCAACAGCAATTATATCTGACTCCCTACTATCCTAAACATTCAGCAAACTTTCAAAATATTCCGCCAACCTATTCCTTGCCTCCTCTCCTTTTAACAACTTTCCATTTCCATCTTTCACTGTCTCTTCAATTCTTGAGCCAGCCTTCTTACTCTTTCACTTCTTTCCAAAACTTCTTATTCTTCATATGAATGATCCAATCCCTGACGGCCCCCCCACCCCTCAGGTCAGGTGTCCTCTCTGCCTCACGTACCTTGCGCTTTACTTCCACATTTTTCTCTCTATATTTTACATTCTTCTCTATACTATTACTCTGCATCCATTCTTCGAAAGCCTTCTTTTTCTCTTCTACTATTACCTTCACTCCTTCATTCCACATTCCCTGCCCTTCCTCATGCTGCTCCACTCCTCCTCTAAATTACCAATTTCTCTACTTTCACTTCGTCATATGCTATTTCAACCTTTGCTGATATTTACTTTTTACCTCCAGTTTTTATTAGCTCTTTAACCCTCACTAACTCCCTTCAACATCCATCTAACTATTCCCCCACTCTTTCCTACAACTAATTTTCCTTCCACCAAAAAATTATCAGACATACCGTTAGCCATACCCTTAAACACGTGTGCACGTCTTTCAATCTTCCAAACATTCTTTAGTTATCAACACATAATCCATTAATGCCCCTTTCTACTACTCTTCCATTTGCTACTCCTACCCATGTATACTTATTTTTATCTTTCTTTTTGAAAAAGCTAGAGCTTATCACCATCTTTTGCTCAACACACGTATCTACCAGTCTCTCACTACTCTCATTTTCACCTGTACGCATTACTTTCCAATGACATCTTCTACCTCGCCAGCGCCCACTCTAGCATTTAAGTCACCCATGACAACTACATAATTCGTTCTAGCCAGTCCTTCTCACACCTAGTTAATTTATTCCAGAATTTATTCCGCTCTTCTTCACTTTTCTCACTACCTGGCCCATACGCACTGACAAACGCCCAACATTCCCTACCCAACCTAACCCTTACCCACATTAACCTAAAAGATATCTTCTTCCATTCCACTACCTTACCTCTCATCCATTCACTCAGCAATAAGCCACACCCTCTGTCGCTCTTCCCCTTTCAATCCCAGACACTCTACCAGACATTTCAACCAAACATCACTTCACACTTTCCTTTATCTTTGTCTCACACAAGGCCAATACATCCTCCTTCTATTCCTAAGCAAACTTCCAATCTCATATCTTTTACTCTCTATCGTACTACATCCACGCACATTCAAACACCCCAAAACTAGAGTGCGGGGAGCAGTCACTCTCCCCCCAGCTCAATCTCTTTGTTGGCGTCTCAGAGGATTGTAGATACAGAAGAGGGGGTTCCCAGCCCCTCGTCCAGTCCCTTTTAGTCGCCTATTACGACACACAGGGATAATCGTTGGCGCTATTCTAATTGTTTTTATGCCCCCGCGGCCACATGGGACAAATAAAAAGATAAAAATGATCCGAGTGAAAATCTACAACCTTCGAGAAAAGTAATAAATGATACATAAAAAACTATTAGCATAAATTTTCAGTTTGAAATCAATATATTATGTAAAATTTATGTAAAGAAATTTACTATGTAAAATTTTTTATAAAATCATATTAAGTAAAAGAGTTTGATATCACGTTTTCATCATTAACCTTAGAGAATTTTAGATAAGTTATTAAATCTTGTGAAGTGATATGTATTAGACAAATGAAAAAAAAATATATCACTGTTCATTGTGATATATATATATATATATATATATATAATCTATATATATATATATATATATGTGTGTGTGTGTATATATATATATATATATATAGAGAGAGAGAGAGAGAGAGAGAGAGAGAGAGAGAGAGAGATAGATAGATAGATAGATAGATAGAACACATAAGTGCTAATATTACAGATGAAAAAGCCGAAGAAAGATATTTGTCACATTAAAAAATTGCTTCCTTCAAGACTCCAAAACCAACATAAGTAAATACCTGCCATTGACAGCCATCTCGCTTTATCTTGACACTTCAGGATATTAAGCACTTCCTTTTCGACACCTCTTGCTTCCAAGAAATCACCTTAGCTACGTTTTACAAGTTTAACAAGCAGTGAGAACTTAAGGGAAGGCAAATATCTGTATGGATAAAAAATTTCTTAACAAAGGTCGTATTAAAGAAGTCTTTATATAACTAAGACTCGCTACTTGGATTCAGACTAAGGAAATTATTAATTTTTCATAATTGTATCTAGATTTGAAAATGTGTTTAACTCATCAGAATTAGAGGTGATTAAAACAAGCACCCTGGTTTAATGCAAATCGATATATTAGTTTCTTTTCCGGTGTAATAATTCGTTTAGATTAGTAGTTTTTGGTTTTTTATAACAGAAACTAAATTCTTGACATTTTTAAGTTGAAATTTTCTCTGCTTAAATGTGTGCGAGAATAACTTCACAGTAAGAATAAAAAAAAATAATAAAAATATAATAATAATAATAATAATTGTAAAGACAAACGTATCCTGTTATATATATATATATATATATATACATATATATATATATATATATATGTGCGTGTGTGTGTATACACAAGTAATATATATATATATATATATATGTCTATATATATATATATATATGGTCAGGTTCAGCGGCACTGTTGGATATATAACTATTCGGTCTCACCCCGTTACTCGCACAGGAAGAGAGAGAGTAGTAGTAGTTATAGTTAGGAAATTGGGAGGGAGTTGAATCTGTGTGTATTTTTATCTAAATATTTAACCATCTCGGGTAACCTAATAATAATAATAATAATAATAATAATAATAATAATAATAATAATAATAATAATAATAATAATAATAATAATAATAATAATAATACACTCTTCATATAAATTTTCCCAGTTTTAAGTATCAAAAGACTTGTTCCAATATTTGCTTCAGTTATTTTTTTTTTCAAATCTCCCACCCAAATTTAACACTTCGAATCAAACCTCCCAATCAATAGTGGGATTGTGTGTTTGGATTGGAATAAGATAGAGTGAAAAGGAAGAGGGAATGGGAAGGAATTAGAAAAAGAAGGAAGAGGATACAAAAAAACAAAAAACAAAGGAAGTGCAAAAATAAATACGAGGTGATTTGGTTACGCACAGTGGAGGATACTTTTTATGTTTGTTTTAGAAATAGAGGAAAATTCAGGATGAAGAAATATACAAGTGTCCCGATGTTGTCTTTTTTTTTTGTTTTAGAAATAGAGGAAAATTCAGGATGAAGAAATATACAAGTGTCCCGATGTTGTCTTTTTTTTTCTTTATTTGAAAGGAAATCTAAATAATAATTTATATTTGCAAAATATGAAAAAAAACGCTGTTATTCAATAAATCAGGTAAAGGATATTTTCATCGGTTCGCAGCAAAGTTTTATTATTATTATTATTATTATTATTATTATTATTATTATTGTTGTTGTTGTTGATGATGTTGTGTCTGTTTTTTTATTGCCGCTCCTATATTATAAGAATTATTAATCATTAATATTAATGGAGGTAGTAGCAGAAATGGTCAGAAGACGACATAGACAAACCTAAGAGAAATGAAAATTACTTAATGACTTATCCAATTACGCAAAAATAAAACCGAAATTTCCAGCATTGCTTTCGAAGACTAAAGATTTTTGCAATGTCACTTTTGTCATCCCAACTAAAAATTTCTCTGGACATTATTTTCCGAAGGTCAAATCACCTTAGGTCTCACCTGTCAGTTTCCTAATTAGTCACCTGAGCTGACCTGACATCAGGTGGGGAAGTGGTTCCGAGAGGCGTTGGGGAGGATCGAAACCGGGATTCTGCTTTTTTTTTTTTTATTATTTACTTTCTCATCTGCTTTTGGCTCGTTTGTTTCATTGAACAAGAGATATATAAACTAAAATAAAGGAATTCAAGAAAGTGTTTAACCACGTAAAGGATTAAACATAATCACAAAACGTTTGCAGACAAAACTCGAATTTTGCAATCTATCCAAATCCCATGAGTCACAAAGGTCTTTTTCAAACAGGAAAAGTGAAATAAATACGTTTAAAGAAATTCACTGCTAAGTAATTAGAATTGGGGTTTATTTCTGTAATTTGCTTTCGAATAAACAATAAAAAGAAATACATTACAGTAAAAGAGCGGATATGTTTTCAATGTATCAAATATGGTTTGTAAAGAAAACACCCCCCACCACACACACACACACACACCTCACGCACATACACGCACACACACACCACACACACACTTATATATATATATATATATATATTAGAGGGTTATAAACATTAAGTTATATACATTGTTCATCATTTATTCTTAATATGTTTTATGTTCATTTGAGTTATATACATTGTTCATCTTTATTCTAAATATGTTTTATGTTCATTTTAGGTTGACCGTGGTCATTGTTCAATAATAAAGACATTTGAATAAATGGACCAATCTCTTATTTATTACCACGGCCAGAGATGGATTCAGGATAACAGATATTGTGAATGACTAAATCCTGAGAACTAATCAAAATGCCAGCAGTAGGATGTCCAATACAAGGCTGTGATTACGTCACGGACGACCTTGAGGCGCCATCGTAGCTGCACTCATAACTGCTCACTGCACCACACATGCTACTGGACAAGCTGCCAAAGTAGAAAGAGTTAAAAGACCACAATATCGACAGCGGGAACAAGTGAAGAATGGGCATATTTTCAATCACGATGGTCTGACTATCTAGACGCAACTTAAATTGAGGGCCGTGATTGTGTGGTAAAGCTTCTAGAATGCTGCGAAGAACAACTTCGAAAAGATTTAACACGATCAGCTGGTGGTAGTCTTACTAACAAGACTGAAGTAGAAGCGATAGGAGCAATAAAAAAACTGGCAGTTCGAGAGGAAACACCATGGTAGCTCGAGTGACTCTACACAACATGTGTCAAGACCGTGATGAGCCTGTACGACGTTTCTGCGCACGACTTATAGGACAGGCTAGTGTTTGCAAATTCCTGATAAAATGTCCAGGATGCAATGTGATGTAAATTATACTGACACATAAGTGAGAGACGTATTAGCACGCGGTATATGTGACCCTGAAATACAATTAGATCTACTTGGTGATAAGAATCAGGACATGTCACTGGAAGAAGTTGCAGTTTGTTGAAGCTAAAGAATCTGGTAAACGATCTGCCTCCGACTATTAGACTCTCATGAGGTCCAAGCAGCGCGCAGTAGTTCATACAGAAAGGCAAACAAACCGCTGTCAAAGATAAAAACGAAGTTTGCTCATACTGTGGCAAGAAAGGACATGGTAAAACACTCCTGCACGTGCAAGAAAATCAGAATGTCTAGCTTACGGTCATAGATGTGAACACTGCAACCGCAGTAAGGGCAAACCAAAAGTGAAACCCAGTGCTCACAATGCCAATGACTACGAGAATGCGGTGTTCAACACCTTGTGCAGCGTATCATCAATCTCTAAACGACACACCAACAAGACATTGGCTTTGGACCACCATCTGTATGACAACTTATCTGATACTTGGATAAAGAGACCTTCCAAATCTCAACCTTTCATAAATCTGACAATCAGAACGTCACCTAAGGATTACGAAGCCTTGGTTTCCACCTTCAAGCTGGTACACATGCTGCTCGTATATCTGCAATGGCAGACACTGGATGCCAAAGCTGTCTCGCAGGTATCAAGGTCATCCACAAACTTGGCCTCAAGCAAGTGACCTCATTCCTGTAGCTATGAAAATGCATGCTGCAAATAACAAAGGCGTTAAAATCCTCGGTGCCACATCCTTTTGTATATCAGGAAAAGATGAGCAGGGGAACCTTGTTGAGACTAGACAAATGACATATGTCACCAACAACCCGGATAAGCTCTTCATCAGTAGGGAAGCCTGCTTCGCCCTTGGCATGATATCGGATAGTTTTCCGACTATTGGTGAAATCTATGACACACAATCGGAAACTCCGGATACCACCAACAATGGAGTAGGAAGCGTTAGTGGACTAGCCAATCAGCGTGATTGCCCAAAATGTCAACTAGCACCTCCGCCGCCTACAGAATTACCGTTCAGTGCAACCGAGTCCAACCGTCTAAACTAAAGAACTACCTCTTGAAGTACTACGAATCAAGTACATTCAACGTATGTGACCACCAACCGTTACCACTAATGGATTGGACCCCCAATGAAGCTGATGATCGATCCAAATGCTGATCCTGTTGCTCGTCACACACCAGTGCCAGTGCCGTTACACTGGCAAGAGGAAGTTAAAGCTGGACTTGACCAGGACGTCCGCCTTGGTGTCCTTGAACCTGTCTCAATCGGAGAACCAGTAACTTGGTGCCATCGGATGGCTGTATGTGCTGAAAAAAATGGCACACCTCGACGAACAGTTGATTTTTCAGCCTCTCAATGCACACTAAGAGAGAAACGCATCATATGCCTTCTGTATTTCACCAAGCAAGGTCAGTACCCACAAGGAAAAATGATAACCGTCTTTGATACTTGAAACAGATACCACAGTGTACGGATTCAGGAATCTGACCGGTCACTTAACTACGTTTATCACTCCTTGGGGACGCTATCATTATAAACAGCCCCTCAAGGATATAATGCTTCTGGCGACAGATATACTCGATGGTATGATGAAATAATGCCGAGATTCCCAACAAAACTAAATGTGTTGACGATGCTCTTCTTTGGTCTGACTCAATAGAGGAGAGTTTTTTTCCAAGCTGTACAATGGATCGACATATGTGAAGACACGGCATAACACTCAACCCTGACAAATTTCGTTTCGCAGAAGACACAGCTGAATTCGCTGGATTCGAAATAACCCAGACAAAGTTCGCCCATGTGCAAGATATCTTAGTGCAATTATGACTATCCAACCCCCAAGAAATATCACCGATGTCAGATCTTGGTTTGGTTTAGTAAACCAAGTATCGTATGCTTCAGCATGACCGACAGAAGGCTACCATTCAGAAAGTTATTAAAACTAGGAACACCATTCACCTGGAATGACAATATTAATGCACTCTCTGAGGAGTCTAAAACTGCCATTATCAACGAAATTGAAGAAGGCGTGCGAATCTTTGACAGGACAAAACCTACCTTTCTCGCCACCCGATTGGTCAAATCAGGAATTGGATTCTGGCTGTTCCTGAAACATTGAGACTGTCCAGACTACCGACCGTTTTGTTGTCGCACTGGTTGGAAGATCACACTTGTCGGAAGTAGGTCACACATGCAGCTGAGTCTCGATATGCACCAGTTGAAGGTGAAGCGTTGGGAGTCGTCGATGCTCTTGATAAGGCAAGATACTTTGTTCTTGGCTGTGAAGATCTTGTGGTCGCAGTTGACCATAAACTCTGTTGAAAATATTTGGGACAGATCATTAGAGGACATATCAAACTCACGCCTCAGAAACTTGAAGGAAAAGTCCCGCCGCTATCGATTTTGCATGATTCATATCCCAGGGGTCAAGCATCTCGCTGCAGATGGAGTATCGTGCCACCCAATAGGAAAATCTGAAAAGCTATCGCTTCAAGATGACATTGCATCAGTTGACAGTTACCTTCCGTGAGAAATGTTCCCCTACACAAATTGCCATCAGCATATTCTGTTTCCACTGACAATGATATTGATACTTGTATCACCGCATTAGCAGTATGCTCACTTGACTCACTTTACGTGAGAGCAGTCACCTGGGACAGAGTTCGCACTGCCACAAGTAGTGACGATAACATGCATGAACTGCTCAGCCTTATAGAATGCGGAGTATCAGAGTCCTCGCCAAGAATTTCCTGTACATCTTCGAGAGTATTTTCAATTCCGCGAGCATCTCTACACTGTTGATGGTGTTGATACATACATGGAGCGTATAGTTATTCCTCCGGCCATTCGTCAGGAAATTCTCACATCTCTTCATTCAGCACATCAAGGAATCACCTCTATGGTATCGCGAGCAGAGTCATCTGTGTTCTGGCCAGGGATAACACTGCTATAACAGCACTTAGAGCTGGATGCAACCACTGCAATCCCATCGCGCCTTCGAATCCTAGTGCTCCGCCTACACCCCTTATATCCCCAGACTATCCGTTCCATTGTGTTTGTGCAGATACTTTCACTACCGAGGAGTTGGATATCTAGTTATAGTTGATCGATACTCGCATTGGCCCATAGGTGAACCATCTTCGAACGGTGCAGAGGGTCTTATAACTTCACTACGCCGAACATTTGTGACATTTGGGGATTCCGGATGATTGACATCTGATGGTGGACCTGAATTTACAGCGATGGCAACTAGGCTGTTTTTAAAGGACTGGGGAGTCTATCACCGCCTTTCCTCTGTGGCCTCCCATGTAGTAATTGCAGAGCCGAAATAGGCGTCAAAACTGTCAAGCGTCTTATAGCGGACAACAACGGGCAGTAACAGTGATCTCAACACTGATGAATTCCAAAGTGCGATGCTCCAATACAGGAACACACCTGACACAGATACCAATTTATCTCCTGCAATATGTGTATTTGGTCGTCCCATCAGGAACCGGATGTGTTTGAGACAATACCGTGCCTGTCAGGAGTATTCCAGAAGTCCGTACAATTAGAGATGACTATAATCGGAATCAGATTTAGCCTATGCCAATCCTTCGGACCACTAAAACGTCTGAGACCATTGCGAAGGACACCATTCCGACAACGCAAAATCCGGACACACATGGTACTCTTCCATTCACCACTTTGCCTTTACCAAGGGGTACTACCCCTAACATTCATTTTGATGTTGCTGCTCCGGAATGCTATCCCAACGACCTCGGTAACACTGCGAATCATCAAGCAGAGATTCCGCCAACCAATGATAGCACAAAACTCTCCATCGCAGTTAATTCTTGCCATACCAAATTTGGAGCAACGCAAGTCCAGTCGTACCCGTCGACCGCCAGCATGCACTGTGATTTTGAGATGAACTAGCTATAGTGTCATCATGATCAACACATGACAATAATTGTTTTTCAAGTTTCAGTTCCTTCACATGCTAACATGGGTTTAGTGTTCATGAACCTATAATTTGGACGTTTAATTACACCCCAATGTTTTGACATCAGTTTTAAACCGACCTCACGAGAGACATTTTTAAAGGGCCGTTTAAAAACTTGGGGGGAGATAGAGGGTTATAAACATTGAGTATATACATTGTTCATCATTTAAATCTTAATATGATTTATGTTCATTTGAGTTATATACATTGTTCATCATTAATTATAAATATGTTTTATGTTGATTTCAGATTATTCGTGGTCATTGTTCAATAATAAAGATATTTGAATAAATGGACCAAGCTCTTATATATATATATATATATATATATACATATGCATATATCTGAAACTATAACCTGTTATTGCTTAACCTGTAAACATAATTGACCGGTTTTAAATATTTCATTTTACCGTTTCCATATAACACCCTCGTAAATTGGGGAAAAAGTTATAAGCTTTGATATTTCTAGTGAACTTTAGGCCATTTTATTGAACTCTTAATAATTCATTATAGTTAATATGTATATATATATATATATATATATACATAAATCTTAATATAAATATATATATAGATATATATATATATATATATATAAATATATAATATATATATAAGTGTGTGTGTGTGTGTGTGTATTTGTGTGTTTGTGTGTGT